>NC_090656.1:239687454-239847454 GCF_040937935.1 Hyperolius riggenbachi
GCAGCTGACAGTAGCCTCAGTAAGCGAGCCTGCAGTTGGCACCCTGTCTGCCCCCCCTGGACTAGCTCTTGGGTGGCTGGTGTTTGCTGGCGGGAGCTGGCAGGGCTAGTAGGGGAAGCTGACAGTAGCCTCAGTAAGCGAGCCTGCAGTTGGCACCCTGTCTGCCCCGTGGACTGGCTCTTTGGTAGCTGGTGTGTGCTGGCAGGAGCTGGCAGGGCTAGTAGGGGCAGCTGACAGTAGCCTCAGTAAGTGAGCCTGCAGTTGGCACCCTGTCTGCCCCCCCTGGACTGCCTGTTTGGTGGCTGGTGCCGTGTGCTGACAGGGCTAGTAGGAGCAGCTGACAGTAGCCTCAGTAAGTGAGCCTGCAGTTGGCACCCTGTCTGCCCTTCCTGGACTGGCTGTTTGGTGGCTGGTGTCGTGTGCTGGCGGGAGCTGGCAGGGCTAGTAGGGGCAGCTGACAGTAGCCTCAGTAAGCGAGCCTGCAGTTGGCACCCTGTCTGCCCCCCTGGACTGGCTGTTTGGTGGCTGGTGTTGTGTGCTGGCGGGAGCTGGCAGGGCTAGTAGGGGCAGCTGACAGTAGCCGCAGTAAGCGAGCCTGCAGTTGGCACCCTGTCTGCCCCGTGGACTGGCTCTTTGGTGGCTGGTGTGTGCTGGCGGGAGCTGGCATGGCTGGTAGGGGCAGCTGACAGTAGCCTCAGTAAGCGAGCCTGCAGTTGGCACCCTGTCTCCCCGTGGACTGGCTGTTTTGTGGCTGGAGTGTGCTGGCAGGAGCTGGCAGGGCTAGTAGGGGCAGCTGACAGTAGCCTCAGTAAGTGAGCCTGCAGTTGGCACCCTGTCTGCCCCCCTAGACTGGCTGTTTGGTGGCTGGTGTTGTGTGCTGGCGGGAGCTGGCAGGGCTAGTAGGGGCAGCTGACAGTAGCCTCAGTAAGCGAGCCTGCAGTTGGCACCCTATCTGCCCCGTGGACTGGCTCTTTGGTGGCTGGTGTGTGCTGGCAGGAGCTGGCAGGGCTAGTAGGGGCAGCTGACAGTAGCCTCAGTAAGCGAGCCTGCAGTTGGCACCCTGTCTCCCCGTGGACTGGCTGTTTTGTGGCTGGAGTGTGCTGGCAGGAGCTGGCAGGGCTAGTAGGGGCAGCTGACAGTAGCCTCAGTAAGCGAGCCTGCAGTAGGCACCCTGTCTGCCCCCTGTGGACTGGCTATTTTGTGGCTGGTGCTGTGTGCTGGAGGGAGCTGGCAGGGCTAGTAGGGGCAGCTGACAGTAGCCTCAGTAAGCGAGCCTGCAGTTGGCACCCTGTCTGCCCCGTGGACTGGCTCTTTGGTGGCTGGTGTGTGCTGGCAGGAGCTGGCAGGGCTAGTAGGGGCAGCTGACAGTAGCCTCAGTAAGTGAGCCTGCAGTTGGCACCCTGTCTGCCCCCTGTGGACTGGCTGTTTTGTGGCTGGTGCTGTGTGCTGGAGGGAGCTGGCAGGGCTAGTAGGGGCAGCTGACAGTAGCCTCAGTAAGCGAGCCTGCAGTTGGCACCCTGTCTGCCCCCCCCTGGACTGGCTGTTTGTTGGCTGGTGTTGTGTGCTGGCAGGAGCTGGCAGGGCTAGTAGGGGCAGCTGACAGTAGCCTCAGTAAGTGAGCCTGCAGTTGGCACCCTGTCTGCCCCCCTGGACTGGCTGTTTGGTGGCTGGTGTGTGCTGGCAGGAGCTGGCAGGGCTAGTAGGGGCAGCTGACAGTAGCCTCAGTAAGCGAGCCTGCAGTTGGCACCCTGTCTGCCCCGTGGACTGGCTGTTTTGTGGCTGGTGCTGTGTGCTGGCAGGAACTGGCAGGGCTAGTAGGGTCAGCTGACAGTAGCCTCAGTAAGTGAGCCTGCAGTTGGCACCCTGTCTTCCCTTCCTGGACTGGCTGTTTGGTGGCTGGTGCTGTGTGCTGGGAGGAGCTGGCAGGGCTGGTAGGGGCAGCTGACAGTAGCCGCAGTAAGCGAGCCTGCAGTTGGCACCCTGTCTGCCCACCTGGACTGGCTGTTTGGTGGCTGGTGCTGTGTGCTGGCAGGAGCTGGCAGGGCTAGTAGGGGCTGCTGGCAGTAGCCTCAGTAAGCGAGCCTGCAGTTGGCACCCTGTCTTCCCTTCCTGGACTGGCTGTTTGGTGGCTGGTGTGTGCTGGCAGGAGCTGGCAGGGCTAGTAGGGGCAGCTGACAGTAGCCTCAGTAAGTGAGCCTGCAGTTGGCACCCTGTCTGCCCCCCTGGACTGGCTCTTTGGTGGCTGGTGTGTGCTGGCAGGGGCTGGCAGGGCTAGTAGGGGCAGCTGACAGTAGCCTCAGTAAGCGAGCCTGCAGTTGGCACCCTGTCTGCCTCGTGGACTGGCTGTTTTGTGGCATGTTGTGTGCTGGCAGGAGCTGGCAGGGCTAGTAGGGGCAGCTGACAGTAGCCTCAGTAAGCGAGCTTGCAGTTGGCACCCTGTCTGCCCCCCTGGACTGGCTGTTTGGTGGCTGGTGTTGTGTGCTGGCGGGAGCTGGCAGGGCTAGTAGGGGCAGCTGACAGTAGCCTCAGTAAGTGAGCCTGCAGTAAGCACCCTGTCTGCCTCCCCTGGACTGGCTCTTTGGTGGCTGGTGTGTGCTGGCAGGAGCTGGCAGGGCTAGTACGGGCAGCTGACAGTAGCCTCAGTAAGTGAGCCTGCAGTTGGCACCCTGTCTGCCCCCCTGGACTGGCTCTTTGGTGGCTGGTGCCGTGTGCTGGCAGGAGCTGGCAGGGCTAGTAGGGGCAGCTGACAGTAGCCTCAGTAAGCGAGTCTGCAGTTGGCACCCTGTCTGCCCCCCTGGACTGGCTGTTTGGTGGCTGGTGTGTGCTGGCAGGAGCTGGCAGGGCTAGTAGGGGCAGCTGACAGTAGCCTCAGTAAGCGAGCCTGCAGTTGGCACCCTGTCTGCCCCCCTGGACTGGCTCTTTGGTGGCTGGTGTGTGCTGGCAGGAGCTGGCAGGGCTAGTAGGGGCAGCTGACAGTAGCCTCAGTAAGTGAGCCTGCAGTTGGCACCCTGTCTTCCCTTCCTGGACTGGCTGTTTGGTGGCTGGTGCCGTGTGCTGCCAGGAGCTGGCAGGGCTAGTAGGGGCAGCTGACAGTAGCCTCAGTAAGCGAGCCTGCAGTTGGCACCCTGTCTGCCCACCTGGACTGGCTGTTTGGTGGCTGGTGCTGTGTGCTGGCAGGAGCTGGCAGGGCTAGTAGGGGCAGCTGACAGTAGCCTCAGTAAGCGAGCCTGCAGTTGGCACCCTGTCTGCCCCGTGGACTGGCTGTTTTGTGGCTGGTGTGTGCTGGCAGGAGCTGGCAGGGCTAGTAGGGGCAGCTGACAGTAGCCTCAGTAAGCGAGCTTGCAGTTGGCACCCTGTCTGCCCCCCTGGACTAGCTGTTTTGTGGCTGGTGTTGTGTGCTGGCGGGAGCTGGCAGGGCTAGTAGGGGCAGCTGACAGTAGCCTCAGTAAGTGAGCCTGCAGTAAGCACCCTGTCTGCCTCCCCTGGACTGGCTCTTTGGTGGCTGGTGTGTGCTGGCAGGAGCTGGCAGGGCTAGTAGGGGCAGCTGACAGTAGCCTCAGTAAGTGAGCCTGCAGTTGGCACCCTGTCTGCCCCCCTGGACTGGCTCTTTGGTGGCTGGTGCCGTGTGCTGGCAGGAGCTGGCAGGGCTAGTAGGGGCAGCTGACAGTAGCCTCAGTAAGCGAGCCTGCAGTTGGCACCCTGTCTGCCCCCCTGGACTGGCTGTTTTGTGGCTGGAGTGTGCTGGCAGGAGCTGGCAGGGCTAGTAGGGGCAGCTGACAGTAGCCTCAGTAAGCGAGCCTGCAGTAGGCACCCTGTCTGCCCCCTGTGGACTGGCTGTTTTGTGGCTGGTGCTGTGTGCTGGAGGGAGCTGGCAGGGCTAGTAGGGGCAGCTGACAGTAGCCTCAGTAAGCGAGCCTGCAGTTGGCACCCTGTCTGCCCCGTGGACTGGCTCTTTGGTGGCTGGTGTGTGCTGGCAGGAGCTGGCAGGGCTAGTAGGGGCAGCTGACAGTAGCCTCAGTAAGTGAGCCTGCAGTTGGCACCCTGTCTGCCCCCTGTGGACTGGCTGTTTTGTGGCTGGTGCTGTGTGCTGGAGGGAGCTGGCAGGGCTAGTAGGGGCAGCTGACAGTAGCCTCAGTAAGCGAGCCTGCAGTTGGCACCCTGTCTGCCCCCCCTGGACTGGCTGTTTGTTGGCTGGTGTTGTGTGCTGGCAGGAGCTGGCAGGGCTAGTAGGGGCAGCTGACAGTAGCCTCAGTAAGTGAGCCTGCAGTTGGCACCCTGTCTGCCCCCCTGGACTGGCTGTTTGGTGGCTGGTGTGTGCTGGCAGGAGCTGGCAGGGCTAGTAGGGGCAGCTGACAGTAGCCTCAGTAAGCGAGCCTGCAGTTGGCACCCTGTCTGCCCCGTGGACTGGCTGTTTTGTGGCTGGTGCTGTGTGCTGGCAGGAACTGGCAGGGCTAGTAGGGTCAGCTGACAGTAGCCTCAGTAAGTGAGCCTGCAGTTGGCACCCTGTCTTCCCTTCCTGGACTGGCTGTTTGGTGGCTGGTGCTGTGTGCTGTGAGGAGCTGGCAGGGCTGGTAGGGGCAGCTGACAGTAGCCGCAGTAAGCGAGCCTGCAGTTGGCACCCTGTCTGCCCACCTGGACTGGCTCTTTGGTGGCTGGTGCTGTGTGCTGGCAGGAGCTGGCAGGGCTAGTAGGGGCTGCTGGCAGTAGCCTCAGTAAGCGAGCCTGCAGTTGGCACCCTGTCTTCCCTTCCTGGACTGGCTGTTTGGTGGCTGGTGTGTGCTGGCAGGAGCTGGCAGGGCTAGTAGGGGCAGCTGACAGTAGCCTCAGTAAGTGAGCCTGCAGTTGGCACCCTGTCTGCCCCCCTGGACTGGCTCTTTGGTGGCTGGTGTGTGCTGGCAGGGGCTGGCAGGGCTAGTAGGGGCAGCTGACAGTAGCCTCAGTAAGCGAGCCTGCAGTTGGCACCCTGTCTGCCTCGTGGACTGGCTGTTTTGTGGCGTGTTGTGTGCTGGCAGGAGCTGGCAGGGCTAGTAGGGGCAGCTGACAGTAGCCTCAGTAAGCGAGCTTGCAGTTGGCACCCTGTCTGCCCCCCTGGACTGGCTGTTTGGTGGCTGGTGTTGTGTGCTGGCGGGAGCTGGCAGGGCTAGTAGGGGCAGCTGACAGTAGCCTCAGTAAGTGAGCCTGCAGTAAGCACCCTGTCTGCCTCCCCTGGACTGGCTCTTTGGTGGCTGGTGTGTGCTGGCAGGAGCTGGCAGGGCTAGTACGGGCAGCTGACAGTAGCCTCAGTAAGTGAGCCTGCAGTTGGCACCCTGTCTGCCCCCCTGGACTGGCTCTTTGGTGGCTGGTGCCGTGTGCTGGCAGGAGCTGGCAGGGCTAGTAGGGGCAGCTGACAGTAGCCTCAGTAAGCGAGTCTGCAGTTGGCACCCTGTCTGCCCCCCTGGACTGGCTGTTTGGTGGCTGGTGTGTGCTGGCAGGAGCTGGCAGGGCTAGTAGGGGCAGCTGACAGTAGCCTCAGTAAGCGAGCCTGCAGTTGGCACCCTGTCTGCCCCCCTGGACTGGCTCTTTGGTGGCTGGTGTGTGCTGGCAGGGCTAGTAGGGGCAGCTGACAGTAGCCTCAGTAAGTGAGCCTGCAGTTGGCACCCTGTCTTCCCTTCCTGGACTGGCTGTTTGGTGGCTGGTGCCGTGTGCTGCCAGGAGCTGGCAGGGCTAGTAGGGGCAGCTGACAGTAGCCTCAGTAAGCGAGCCTGCAGTTGGCACCCTGTCTGCCCACCTGGACTGGCTGTTTGGTGGCTGGTGCTGTGTGCTGGCAGGAGCTGGCAGGGCTAGTAGGGGCAGCTGACAGTAGCCTCAGTAAGCGAGCCTGCAGTTGGCACCCTGTCTGCCCCGTGGACTGGCTGTTTTGTGGCTGGTGTGTGCTGGCAGGAGCTGGCAGGGCTAGTAGGGGCAGCTGACAGTAGCCTCAGTAAGCGAGCTTGCAGTTGGCACCCTGTCTGCCCCCCTGGACTGGCTGTTTGGTGGCTGGTGTTGTGTGCTGGCGGGAGCTGGCAGGGCTAGTAGGGGCAGCTGACAGTAGCCTCAGTAAGTGAGCCTGCAGTAAGCACCCTGTCTGCCTCCCCTGGACTGGCTCTTTGGTGGCTGGTGTGTGCTGGCAGGAGCTGGCAGGGCTAGTAGGGGCAGCTGACAGTAGCCTCAGTAAGTGAGCCTGCAGTTGGCACCCTGTCTGCCCCCTGGACTGGCTCTTTGGTGGCTGGTGCCGTGTGCTGGCAGGAGCTGGCAGGGCTAGTAGGGGCAGCTGACAGTAGCCTCAGTAAGCGAGTCTGCAGTTGGCACCCTGTCTGCCCCCCTGGACTGGCTGTTTGGTGGCTGGTGTGTGCTGGCAGGAGCTGGCAGGGCTAGTAGGGGCAGCTGACAGTAGCCTCAGTAAGCGAGCCTGCAGTTGGCACCCTGTCTGCCCCCCTGGACTGGCTCTTTGGTGGCTGGTGTGTGCTGGCAGGAGCTGGCAGGGCTAGTAGGGGCAGCTGACAGTAGCCTCAGTAAGTGAGCCTGCAGTTGGCACCCTGTCTTCCCTTCCTGGACTGGCTGTTTGGTGGCTGGTGCCGTGTGCTGCCAGGAGCTGGCAGGGCTGGTAGGGGCAGCTGACAGTAGCCGCAGTAAGCGAGCCTGCAGTTGGCACCCTGTCTGCCCACCTGGACTGGCTGTTTGGTGGCTGGTGCTGTGTGCTGGCAGGAGCTGGCAGGGCTAGTAGGGGCAGCTGACAGTAGCCTCAGTAAGCGAGCCTGCAGTTGGCACCCTGTCTGCCCTGTGGACTGGCTGTTTTGTGGCTGGTGTGTGCTGGCAGGAGCTGGCAGGGCTAGTAGGGGCAGCTGACAGTAGCCTCAGTAAGCGAGCTTGCAGTTGGCACCCTGTCTGCCCCCCTGGACTGGCTGTTTGGTGGCTGGTGTTGTGTGCTGGCGGGAGCTGGCAGGGCTAGTAGGGGCAGCTGACAGTAGCCTCAGTAAGTGAGCCTGCAGTTGGCACCCTGTCTGCCTCCCCTGGACTGGCTGTTTGGTGGCTGGTGTGTGCTGGCAGGAGCTGGCAGGGCTAGTAGGGGCAGCTGACAGTAGCCTCAGTAAGCGAGCCTGCAGTTGGCACCCTGTCTGCCCCGTGGACTGGCTCTTTGGTGGCTGGTGTGTGCTGGCAGGAGCTGGCAGGGCTAGTAGGGGCAGCTGACAGTAGCCTCAGTAAGTGAGCCTGCCGTTGGCACCCTGTCTGCCCCCCTGGACTGGCTCTTTGGTGGCTGGTGCCGTGTGCTGCCAGGAGCTGGCAGGGCTAGTAGGGGCCACTGACAGTAGCCTCAGTAAGTGAGCCTGCAGTTGGCACCCTGTCTGCCCCGTGGACTGCCTGTTTGTTGGCTGGTGCTGTGTGCTGGCAGGGCTAGTAGGGGCAGCTGACAGTAGCCTCAGTAAGTGAGCCTGCCGTTGGCACCCTGTCTGCCCTTCCTGGACTGGCTGTTTGGTGGCTGGTGTTGTGTGCTGGCGGGAGCTGGCAGGGCTAGTAGGGGCAGCTGACAGTAGCCTCAGTAAGCGAGCCTGCAGTTGGCACCCTGTCTGCCCCGTGGACTGGCTCTTTGGTGGCTGGTGTGTGCTGGCAGGAGCTGGAAGGGCTAGTAGGGGCAGCTGACAGTAGCCTCAGTAAGCGAGCCTGCAGTTGGCACCCTGTCTGCCCCGTGGACTGGCTCTTTGGTGGCTGGTGTGTGCTGGCAGGAGCTGGCAGGGCTAGTAGGGGCAGCTGACAGTAGCCTCAGTAAGTGAGCCTGCCGTTGGCACCCTGTCTGCCCTTCCTGGACTGGCTGTTTGGTGGCTGGTGTTGTGTGCTGGCAGGAGCTGGCAGGGCTAGTAGGGGCAGCTGACAGTAGCCTCAGTAAGCGAGCCTGCAGTTGGCACCCTGTCTGCCCCGTGGACTGGCTCTTTGGTGGCTGGTGTGTGCTGGCAGGAGCTGGCAGGGCTAGTAGGGGCAGCTGACAGTAGCCTCAGTAAGTGAGCCTGCCGTTGACACCCTGTCTGCCCTTCCTGGACTGGCTGTTTGGTGGCTGGTGTTGTGTGCTTGCAGGAGCTGGCAGGGCTAGTAGGGGCAGCTGACAGTAGCCTCAGTAAGCGAGCCTGCAGTTGGCACACTGTCTGCCCCCCTGGACTGGCTGTTTGGTGGCTGGTGCCGTGTGCTGGCAGGGCTAGTAGGGGCAGCTGACAGTAGCCTCAGTAAGCGAGCCTACAGTTGGCACCCTGTCTGCCCTTCCTGGACTGGCTGTTTGGTGGCTGGTGCTGTGTGCTGGCAGGAACTGGCAGGGCTGGTAGGGGCAGCTGACAGTAGCCTCAGTAAACGAGCCTGCAGTTGGCACCCTGTCTTGTCAGGATGACAGATTGAGGCAGGTTACTCTGAGCACTGCTCTGACAGACGCCATGATGGATGCCTGGTCTACAGACTTACTTGCTGAGGGCTGATGCAGAGAGGAGAGGGGAGTTTCATAAACAAGAAGGGCCATGATGGATACGGCAGAGATAGCGGGGGAACTGCCGGAAGATACCTTCATTGTGGATGCACCATCAGTGCTTCAGAACATCATCAGTGGTCTTGTGGTCTGTAACTCTGTCACACTGAAGCACCATTACAGGCATTTGAGCAGACACAGGATATCCCTAAAGCTAAAGATCTGTATTGTGAGCAGCACAGGGAGAGGGGGACACATTTTTGCATTGTAATTGCAAATAATGATGCAAAAATCCTGCTCATCACTTCTTGGTACCTCTTCAACGCACTCTCAACAGATTTCCATTCTGGCTGGTCAAGTACAGCAATTGACAGTCTTTCCTCGGGACAATACGACTTGTCATACCTTCAGAATTTTTTACAATTGGCTTTCAGAGCACGACCTAGATGTCCAGCTCAAGGTCATACCTTACCTAGAACCCTGCAGGCACACCAGCAAGCGAGCTGGAGGCCCAAAACCACCTGCCCCCCAGATGAAAACTCTCAGACCTTAACCAGTTTGGGACCGCCTCGATAGAGATGTTCGACGACTGAATGCATCTGCCAGCCCAGCATTTGTTGTACCCACCCTAGTCCAGATAGCTCCAGACACCTCTCACAACAATCCAGCACGTTCTTGAGTCGCTCTCTCAGAGTCTGGCTGCCGTCCGTGCTGCAGAAGTGGTCATTCTGGATATTATCAGGTGGCCATAGCCATGTGACTTGATCATGTAGCTTGTAGATCTACCTCTAGTCCTCTAAAAAGTCCAAACGGGCCTATCTTTAACCTACATTTCTACAGAGTTATTATCTAAAACTTTTCTTTTTCCGATTTATCAAATTCCCACTTTTGATTTGAAGCACCCCAGAGGGCCTTTTCCCTTCTCTCTCAAACAATAAGCTACGAAGGATTTACCAGGAAAACAGTGAGATAAGGACACCCTCCTCAGAAGGATATACAACTTCTGTGTTGCCTACGGGACCAGAGTAATCAATGACCCTGATCACAGACTCTCATAACTTGAGATATCTGTCTTCTCTAAGGACCTCAAACACCAAACTGCCGACCAAACACCAATCAAACGCAACCGTTCTCAGATATTGAGAGTTGGAGACTGTCTGAGACTGACAGATGTTCACCATGGAAACGAGAGCTCCCCTAGTGCGTTGAGATGTGACAACAATAAAAACAACAACTTCACACCTCTTTCAGGGCGAATAAAAAGAACAACAACATAACATCACCTTTAGAATAAAATTCCAACTTTGACACCCACGCTAACAGCTTTAGACTGCGAGTGACGTCATTATTATCCACCCAACAGAAAAAAAACAGGATATAATCTTATCTCTCACCATTTGAACAGGTTAGCATAAATAAATCACGCGACAATAGTGCAATCTCGACCAAACCTACTGACGAAGGGGGTGTGGCTGTTATGGACACCAAGAAATATGTACAAGAGTAGTGATGGCCCGAACATCCCATTGTCGGTTCACGAACTTCGAACGCAAATTTCCACCAAACCTTGTGAACATGCAAATCTGACGAACCGCCATAGACTTCAATGGGCAGGTGAAAAACCTATTTGGCCACAAAATTGATGGGAAAGTTGTTTCAAGGGGCCTAAGACCTGGATCGGGCATGCCAGAGGGGAGTCCATGGCAAAAGTCCCACCAAAATGATGTAGATGATACAAAGTCATGTTTTAACCTCTAAAGGGCAGAGATCACAGTGCATTTGTACATGTGTGGAATTAAGTGCTTTAAAACATCCGGCGTGCATTCATGGTGATAAGGTAGTGTAAGGGTTAGGCCTAATAGGCCTGGTTCACACTGACAGACGAAACGCCGCGTTAAACGCACCACAACAACCGCAAAGACCTTTAGTGATAACATCAAGTGAACAAATCATTGTTTTTGCTAGTTGACACCTCCAGGACATAAATGTTAGTCCTCTCAGCAGCAATTTTTGTGTAGTGGTGTGTATTGGCCACAGTGCTTGTGCGCACATTCGCAGGAGTGCAGGCGATCGCAGTTTTCCAGCCTCTGTGGTCAGGCTGAGGTAGTCCATTGACAGTTAAGTGACCAAAAAACACTGATTCTGCCCTGAGGCCTTATACAGGGGGCAGTAGTGGATACTAGATGCCAGTAGTGGTGTGAAGGATTATTGGGTTATGGTCGGTGCACTACTAGGACCAGCGAACCTGTTTCCAACAGCTAACTTGTGCACTGGCCACAGAAGAGCAATACAATAGCAAGAATAACAATGTATCAGCCCTAAGAAGGGCTTAGCTGTGTCAGGAGAATGTGGTAGCAGCAAATATCTGCACTGAGAACACAGAACACAGACCTACCTAACGCTCTCCCTGTCAGCAGCACAGTGTCCCCCATCTGCCTAGCACAGAAGCCAAACACAGACTGCAAAATGGCTGCTGGGCTGGCTTTCTGATAGGTGGGATCGGTCCAGGCAGTCCAGGTGGGAGGGATAGCTGATTGGCTGCCATGTGTCTGCTGACTCTGGGGTGACGGGTCAAAGTTTAGCTCCATTATAATGTATAGGGGGTGAATCGAACACCCCTTGTGTTCGCCTGAGGGGGAAACACAAACACCCCTTGTTTGCTGCAAACTGTTCGCTGGCAGAATAGTTCGGTCCATCTCTATAACAGAGGGTAAAGGGGAACTCACAGAACAAACCCACCACAGGAAACTGGATTATGATGTCACTCAGGAATTCTCTCAGCTTCATTACAATGCCACCAAGAACGGGCCACCTACACCTAACGTCAAGATTTCTGGGGGCAGTTTTGGATTTTTTTTCACTGCTGACTGTGCACTCATTGAATAGATTTTTTTTTTACTTTCTGTTTCCTCTGTGGCTTTAAAGCAGGCCACTAACCCTGCCATCCTGATTGTCCAATCTTGCCTAAGTTTGCCACAGCTATATGTGCATGAGGGACCACACAAATAAGTTTGTGTTGGAGGGTCTACCAACACAAATAACAATACCTTTACCAGAGGAGCTGGCAAAGTACTAATAATGAAAGAATTAAAGAAGTTTAGCTAAACCTTACCAGAGGAGCTGATAAGGTACTAACAGCACAAATGACTGAATAGTTTAACTAGACCTTGTCAGAGGAGCTGGTAAGGTACTAACAGTCACTGGAGCTTATACAAGTAAGTCTGAACCTCACCAGATGGGCTGGTAGGTTCTCATAGCTAGAGCACCTCACCAGTGGCTAGGGCCCACTGGTGAGTAGAGTAGTCAGACAGGCAAGGTACGATAACAGGCAGGCAGAGACAGTACCAAAACGGCAGGCAAGAGAGTAGTTAATATCAGGCAGAGGTTCAGCAACTAAAGTCAGAAAGGCAGGGGTACAGAATCGTTTCAGCAATAGCAAGGTCCGAGAGTAGCCAGAATCATACACAGGTTATCGGAATACAATGTAATAATAGCTAACTATAGATAGATGTATATTGCAAACACTGCATATACATCTATCATCAACTGGAACCTCACTCGGTCTGAGCGCTAACACGAGTGTATTCGCAACAGCAGACGAGTTGTCAATGATTAGTGAAAGCTTAAGAAGCCGAGGAGAGCCCAGCGCCACGCCCCCCTAGCAATCAGCCAATCCGAGCAGCGCGAGTCACTCCTGACGTCAGCCGACCGGCAGGTCAGCTGACGCGCCTTCTTCCAGCATAAAGGTCCTGTCTCCGCGCACGCCCGCGCGATACAGAGACCCTATGAGCAAGAGACAATGCCGGATAAGACCTGTGAACAGGGAACAAAGGCGGCTGCGGGTATAGCCTGCGTATCCGCAGCCGCCATTGTTTCAGACATTACACTGTCCCTTAACTAATTACTGTAGGCAGACTAGTGAGTAAAATGGCACAAGGACCTTGCCTTTTATAAGGGGGGTGGGGCTCCAAGAGTGAATGCAGTCTGATTGGCAACAATGTGCCTGCTGGCTGTGATGTAGAGGGTCAAAATTCTGCTCAATAGAGCATTATGGGGCGAATCAAACTTCTGGGAAAGTTCACAGGCGAACGCGAACCACCCGAAGTTCGCCTGGAACCGTTCGCCGGGGAACCGTTCGGCCCATCTCTAATCAACACCACAAGGAATTACCCAGTAAATATTTCTGCATTAAGCATAAGATTAGTTATAGACAGTGCAAATTTGTGAAAATATGTTCACAATATGTTGCAATGTCATTTAGAGTTTTCTCTTTTGCATAGATTTTTATCCAGTTCCCCTGAGCATGCTCAATAGATGTTTTTTTTTTTTAAGCAATTTAGGCAAAAAAAAAAAAAAAAAAAGGTCTGTGCTGTATGCACATTTAAGTTTACTCAACAATGCAAAATTCCTACGCAAAGGTCGGTATTTGGAATCCTGCACAATCTGTGAGCTCATATCGAAGGGCACAATGACCCACCATGACACCACAGCTACAATGGCTCCACTCCCACTCAGTATCCAGAGTGGGAGCCAGGACCGGGCCGAGGCAGATGCGATAGAGGCTCCAGCCTCAGGGCGCAGTGTAGAAGGGGGCACAGGGCGGGGCCGAGGCGAGAGAGGCTCCAGCCTCAGGGCGCAGTGTAGGAGGGGGCGCAGGGCTGGGCGGGGCAGAGGCAAGAGAGGCTCCAGCCTCAGGGCGCAGTGTAGGAGGGGGCGCAGGGTGGTGCCGAGGCAGAGAGGAGAGAGGCTCCAACCTCAGGGCACAGTGTAGGATGGGCGCAGGGCTGGGTGGGGGCAGAGGCGAGAGAGGCTCCAGCCTCAGGGCGCAGTGTAGGAGGGGGCACAGGGTGGTGCCGAGGCAGAGGGGAGAGAGGCTCCAGCCTCAGGGCACAGTGTAGGAGGGGGTAGAGCAGGGCCGGGCCGAGGCAGAGGTGGGAGAGGCTCCAGCCTCAGGGCGCAGTGTAGGAGGGGGCGCAGGGCCGGACTGAGGCAGAGGTGAGAGAGGCTCCAGCCTCAGGGCGCAGTGTAGGAGGGGGCGCAGGGCCGGACTGAGGCAGAGGTGAGAGAGGCTCCAGCCTCAGGGTGCAGTGTAGGAGGGGGGCGTACAACTCACTCAGCTATCATTCCTAATTGTGTTTGAAGCAGAAAAAAATAAGAAAAAGGGGTACATGGCAGTGACTGCAAGCCAGATAACTAGAGATTAAGGTGTTGGGGGCCTTGGGGCACCTCTTAGTCTAATAGCAATCAGTGTGTGACGGCTGGGGTGGGAGGGATGGAGGGAGGGGCCTCTTAGTGTAATAGCAATCAGTGTGTGACAGCTGGGGTGGGAGGGATGGAGGGGAGCACTCTGGTGTCTCAGCCTTGGGTGCTGGAGGACCTTGTCCCAGCTCTGGTGGGGGGGGATTTAGGGTTCCGCATGGCCCAGGCCCCCCAGGCCGCAGGGGCTGCTCTGAGTACTGTTCCAGCAGTTGCACTTCTGGTTGAAGCCTTTCCCATAACGAACATAGGAGTCCATAGTATCACCAATCCTCATTTATGACAGGCCCTCTTGAAATTTCCTCCAGCATCAGCATCTCCTCCTCCCAATGCTCTCCTCTTCTTCTGTCCCCGTATCTGGAGCAGATTGTGCCATCATGTGAAGTCTGACGGACAAACCCAGTGCAATCTCTCCTCCGAACAGCGGCACGTTCTCTGCATAGAAGGCCGGAAGATGGGCATTGTCTTGAAATGGCTATTGTTCCCATTATATGGAGGCCTCCGCACAAAAGGCCAAGCTTGTCCCTGGACTTGTAAAGGTCGGCGCTTGGCCCGAGCCAGCCTGTGGAAAAATGACATTTTGGAGATGGACGAAAAGGTTAAAATATTCCTGCAGCGCATCCAGCGGCTGAAATGTCTGTCAGCTGGGGACTCGGACGGGCGCCGGTAAAGGTGAACAGATCTCCTCTGCCGAACTCACCGGGGTCAGCTCAAGTGCAGTCTGCATCATCTCCATACTCAGGAGAATAGCCAGAGATTTCTACAGAAAGACTCTAACAGTGGGGATAGCTCAACCACTGACGCCAAACCTACTCCGCCACAAAAAACAGCTATTCACCTGACAAGAACTTTTTGTAATAAAACTATAGTTTGTATATATTTCTCTGACTGGCGAAATACTCACTCTGAGGGCTTATTCACACTGGAGGAGTTTTGGGTTTTTTTTTAAGCACCTGCGATTTTTCAAAATCGCCTTGAAAGCGATTACACCACGCTATCGCTATCCTACGCGCTAGGTCAGATTAGGGTGGTCTGTCCCCTTTCCGCACAGAGAAACGCTGCATGAGCCATCAGGGTGATTTTGCTACAATAGAAGGTATAGGAAAAACGCAAAACGCTCACAAAATTGCTTTGTGTAGCGATGATTGCGTTTGCGTTTTTAAGAAGAAATACATTTTATTTATTCTTTTCCGTATCAAAGAGTTCACTTCCTGACTAATGCCAGGAAGTGAAAAACAGAATTGCTCTGCAAAAACGCCTACAAAAACACTTACCAAACACGCTCAACGCACAGAGATCACCGGGAAGGAAAAAACATCCAACGCAAACGCTAATGTGATCGGAACGCAATGGGAACGAGCCCTAAGAAGGGGCTAAATGACTCCTTAGTAATGCATAAATGCATGGGTGTGTCTGACCTCCTCTGTGCCCCCCCCCCCCCGGGACCCCAGTGTGTGACATCTCTGCTCCCATGGCTCCAGAGTCCCCCTTTGTGTCTCCTTCTGTCCTAGCAATGATCCTAATGTGCTGATTTCACTTGTGCAAAGTTTCACACAATTACGATTATGCGTTTTATGATTTTGAAATGTCACATAATCCGGCATTGGATCACAGGTTTGATTTAAAAAGTATGAAATGTGTAGAGAGAGGAGAAGAAGAAGAACTCGGAAGAAGTGGAACTCGGAACCTGCTATACAGTACAGTGCCCATCACCAACATAAACAATATTATTACCCTCCATGACCTGTCAATGTACCCCAAACTAACCCCACCCCAAACACCAACATAAACAATATTATTACCCTCCATGTCCTGTCAATGTACCCCAACATAACCACCACCCCAAGCACCAACATAAACAATATTATTACCCTCCATGAACTGTCAATGTACCCCAAACTAACCCCACCCGAAACACCAACATAAACAATATTATTACCCTCCATATCCTGTCAATGTACCCCAACATAACCCCACCCCAAACACCAACATAAACAATATTATTACCCTCCATGTCCTGTCAATGTACCCCAACATAACCCCACCCCAAGCACCAACATAAACAATATTATTACCCTCCATGTCCTGTCAATGTACCCCAAACTAACCCCACCCCAAGCACCAACATAAACAATATTATTACCCTCCATGTCCTGTCAATGTACCCCAACATAACCACCACCCCAAGCACCAACATAAACAATATTATTACCCTCCATGTCCTGCTAATCTTTAAAAAAAAATGTTTTGACCCATGTTTTAATGTTTGTATCAATAGGTTGTTTATAAGTCACCATTCATAAGTTGGGGACTATATATATATATATATATATATATATATATATTTGTTTTACATTTATTTATATATGGTAATTATGAGAGTGATCTAGAACTTTAAGCTAGCCTGGAGGACTGGAGTTATTTTCTGAAGTGTGACCCCGGTTGGGGGGTGAGAAAGTATACACTGGGGGGGGGGGGGGGTAATGGAAAATACACTAGGGGGGATGGAGCATACACTGGGGGGGGGGGGGGTGATGGAGTATACACTGGCATTTGTGCATGTTCAGAGTTCATATTTACAGTGAAAGGTTCTCCGTGTCACTTTGCATTAAGTGTAACGGTCTATTAGTTGGATCGCAGCCCCCATTCATCTTGGCGTAATGAACGCGGCGTTCGCACAGATGGTTCCCGCTGACCACAGACTTTCCTTACTTGATTCTGTCAATACCGCAGCTGGGAGGGTATCTCCGGCAGCGAGGGGTTAATGATGCTGAGACTCGCACCTCCCTCCAGTAAGGCCCAGAGCAAAGTCTGCCAAGCATGGCGAGCTGGGCGCCCCGATTGATGGAGCCAGTGCGTGTGTGCGCGGGTTTGCAGGCGCCTTTCATGGAATATCTTTCCTCTGTGTAACAGTAGGCCACGGAGACAGATGGCGATATAAAATTCCAAATGCTGGAAACTGGCTGTCGTCATTATGCAGCCATCATCTATTTCCCTGGCCGCATCGTAAAGATGGCGACTTTTACAGCGTTTTGTAAATAATGTGACTGGCGGATGAAATTTTAAAGTGAGATGTGGTGAGGCTGGGCATCTTAAATCATCAGAACAGCTTTTTTTTTTTAATAAAAAATAAATAAAATCATATGGAGCTGGGCGGGCAATGAATAAGGATTCACCCGGACTAAAGAAGTGAAAGCTTCATCCTATCTCATTCCCAGGATCTCCAGGTGCGACCGCAGATGGAGCCAGCGTTGTTTCATAATGATTTCATCTTCTGACAGCTTGGCACGTTGTGCGGCAATGGTGCGGTCAGCGGACTGCAACACGGCGTATGGTCGGTGATGGCTACAGCTACTTCTCCCGCCACTTCCCCTAACATACAACATGATTCCACTCAATGTCCTGTCAATGTACCCCAACATAACCCCACCCCAAGCACCAACATAAACAATATTATTACCCTCCATGTCCTGTCAATGTACCCCAACATAACCACCACTCCAAGCACCAACATAAACAATATTATTACCCTCCATGTCCTGTCAATGTACCCCAACATAACCACCACCCCAAGCACCAACATAAACTATATTATTACCCTCCATGTCCTGTCAATGTACCCCAACATAACCACCACCCCAAGCACCAACATAAACTATATTATTACCCTCCATGTCCTGTCAATGTACCCCAACATAACCACCACCCCAAACACCAACATAAACAATATTATTACCTTCCATGTCCTGTCAATGTACCCCAACATAACCACCACCCCAAGCACCAACATAAACAATATTATTACCCTCCATGTCCTGTCAATGTACCCCAACATAACCACCACCCCAAGCACCAACATAAACTATATTATTACCCTCCATGTCCTGTCAATGTACCCCAACATAACCACCACCCCAAGCACCAACATAAACGATATTATTACCTTCCATGTCCTGTCAATGTACCCCAACATAACCACCACCCCAAGCACAAACATAAACAATATTATTACCCTCCATGTCCTGTCAATGTACCCCAACATAACCACCACCCCAAGCACCAACATAAACAATATTATTACCCTCCATGTCCTGTCAATGTACCCCAACATAACCACCACCCCAAACACCAACATAAACAATATTATTACCCTCCATGTCCTGTCAATGTACCCCAACATAACCACCACCCCAAGCACCAACATAAACAATATTATTACCCTCCATGTCCTGTCAATGTACCCCAACATAACCACCACCCCAAGCACCAACATAAACAATATTATTACCCTCCATGTCCTGTCAATGTACCCCAACATAACCACCACCCCAAGCACCAACATAAACTATATTATTACCCTCCATGTCCTGTCAATGTACCCCAACATAACCACCTCCCCAAGCACCAACATAAACAATATTATTACCCTCCATGTCCTGTCAATGTACCCCAAACTAACCCCACCCCAAACACCAACATAAACAATATTATTACCCTCCATGTCCTGTCAATGTACCCCAACATAACCCCACCCCAAACACCAACATAAACAATATTATTACCCTCCATGTCCTGTCAATGTACCCCAAACTAACCCCACCCCAAACACCAACATAAACAATATTATTACCCTCCATGTCCTGTCAATGTACCCCAACATAACCACCACCCCAAGCACCAACATAAACAATATTATTACCCTCCATGTCCTGTCAATGTACCCCAACCTAACCACCACCCCAAGCACCAACATAAACAATATTATTACCTTCCATGTCCTGTCAATGTACCCCAAACTAACCCCAGCCCAAACACCAACATAAACAATATTATTACCCTCCATGTCCTGTCAATGTACCCCAACATAACCACCACCCCAAGCACCAACATAAACAATATTATTACCCTCCATGTCCTGTCAATGTACCCCAACATTACCACCACCCCAAGCACCAACATAAACAATATTATTACCCTCCATGTCCTGTCAATGTACCCCAAACTAACCCCACCCCAAACACCAACATAAACAATATTATTACCCTCCATGTCCTGTCAATGTACCCCAAACTAACCCCACCCCAAACACCAACATAAACAATATTATTACCCTCCATGTCCTGTCAATGTACCCCAACATAACCACCACCCCAAGCACCAACATAAACAATATTATTACCCTCCATGTCCTGTCAATGTACCCCAACATTACCACCACCCCAAGCACCAACATAAACAATATTATTACCCTCCATGTCCTGTCAATGTACCCCAAACTAACCCCACCCCAAACACCAACATAAACAATATTATTACCCTCCATGTCCTGTCAATGTACCCCAAACTAACCCCACCCCAAACACCAACATAAACAATATTATTACCCTCCATGTCCTGTCAATGTACCCCAACATAACCACCACCCCAAGCACCAACATAAACAATATTATTACCCTCCATGTCCTGTCAATGTACCCCAACATAACCACCACCCCAAGCACCAACATAAACAATATTATTACCCTCCATGTCCTGTCAATGTACCCCAACATAACCACCACCCCAAGCACCAACATAAACAATATTATTACCCTCCATGTCCTGTCAATGTACCCCAACATTACCACCACCCCAAGCACCAACATAAACAATATTATTACCCTCCATGTCCTGTCAATGTACCCCAAACTAACCCCACCCCAAACACCAACATAAACAATATTATTACCCTCCATGTCCTGTCAATGTACCCCAAACTAACCCCACCCCAAACACCAACATAAACAATATTATTACCCTCCATGTCCTGTCAATGTACCCCAACATAACCACCACCCCAAGCACCAACATAAACAATATTATTACCCTCCATGTCCTGTCAATGTACCCCAACATAACCACCACCCCAAGCACCAACATAAACAATATTATTACCCTCCATGTCCTGTCAATTTACCCCAACATAACCACCACCCCAAGCACCAACATAAACTATATTATTACCCTCCATGTCCTGTCAATGTACCCCAACATAACCACCACCCCAAGCACCAACATAAACGATATTATTACCTTCCATGTCCTGTCAATGTACCCCAACATAACCACCACCCCAAGCACAAACATAAACAATATTATTACCCTCCATGTCCTGTCAATGTACCCCAACATAACCACCACCCCAAGCACCAACATAAACAATATTATTACCCTCCATGTCCTGTCAATGTACCCCAACATAACCACCACCCCAAACACCAACATAAACAATATTATTACCCTCCATGTCCTGTCAATGTACCCCAACATAACCACCACCCCAAGCACCAACATAAACAATATTATTACCCTCCATGTCCTGTCAATGTACCCCAACATAACAACCACCCCAAGCACCAACATAAACAATATTATTACCCTCCATGTCCTGTCAATGTACCCCAAACTAACCCCACCCCAAACACCAACATAAACAATATTATTACCCTCCATGTCCTGTCAATGTACCCCAACATAACCACCACCCCAAGCACCAACATAAACAATATTATTACCCTCCATGTCCTGTCAATGTACCCCAACATAACCACCACCCCAAACACCAACATAAACAATATTATTACCCTCCATGTCCTGTCAATGTACCCCAACATAACCACCACCCCAAACACCAACATAAACAATATTATTACCCTCCATGTCCTGTCAATGTACCCCAACATAACCACCACCCCAAACACCAACATAAACAATATTATTACCCTCCATGTCCTGTCAATGTACCCCAACATAACCACCACCCCAAGCACAAACATAAACTATATTATTACCCTCCATGTCCTGTCAATGTACCCCAACATTACCACCACCCCAAGCACCAACATAAACAATATTATTACCCTCCATGTCCTGTCAATGTACCCCAACATTACCACCACCCCAAGCACCAACATAAACAATATTATTACCCTCCATGTCCTGTCAATGTACCCCAACATAACCACCACCCCAAGCACCAACATAAACAATATTATTACCCTCCATGTCCTGTCAATGTACCCCAAACTAACCCCACCCCAAACACCAACATAAACAATATTATTACCCTCCATGTCCTGTCAATGTACCCCAAACTAACCCCACCCCAAACACCAACATAAACAATATTATTACCCTCCATGTCCTGTCAATGTACCCCAACATAACCACCACCCCAAGCACCAACATAAACAATATTATTACCCTCCATGTCCTGTCAATGTACCCCAACATAACCACCACCCCAAGCACCAACATAAACAATATTATTACCCTCCATGTCCTGTCAATGTACCCCAACATTACCACCACCCCAAGCACCAACATAAACAATATTATTACCCTCCATGTCCTGTCAATGTACCCCAAACTAACCCCACCCCAAACACCAACATAAACAATATTATTACCCTCCATGTCCTGTCAATGTACCCCAAACTAACCCCACCCCAAACACCAACATAAACAATATTATTACCCTCCATGTCCTGTCAATGTACCCCAACATAACCACCACCCCAAGCACCAACATAAACAATATTATTACCCTCCATGTCCTGTCAATGTACCCCAACATAACCACCACCCCAAGCACCAACATAAACAATATTATTACCCTCCATGTCCTGTCAATGTACCCCAACATAACCACCACCCCAAGCACCAACATAAACTATATTATTACCCTCCATGTCCTGTCAATGTACCCCAACATAACCACCACCCCAAGCACCAACATAAACGATATTATTACCTTCCATGTCCTGTCAATGTACCCCAACATAACCACCACCCCAAGCACAAACATAAACAATATTATTACCCTCCATGTCCTGTCAATGTACCCCAACATAACCACCACCCCAAGCACCAACATAAACAATATTATTACCCTCCATGTCCTGTCAATGTACCCCAACATAACCACCACCCCAAACACCAACATAAACAATATTATTACCCTCCATGTCCTGTCAATGTACCCCAACATAACCACCACCCCAAGCACCAACATAAACAATATTATTACCCTCCATGTCCTGTCAATGTACCCCAACATAACCACCACCCCAAGCACCAACATAAACAATATTATTACCCTCCATGTCCTGTCAATGTACCCCAAACTAACCCCACCCCAAACACCAACATAAACAATATTATTACCCTCCATGTCCTGTCAATGTACCCCAACATAACCACCACCCCAAGCACCAACATAAACAATATTATTACCCTCCATGTCCTGTCAATGTACCCCAACATAACCACCACCCCAAACACCAACATAAACAATATTATTACCCTCCATGTCCTGTCAATGTACCCCAACATAACCACCACCCCAAACACCAACATAAACAATATTATTACCCTCCATGTCCTGTCAATGTACCCCAACATAACCACCACCCCAAGCACCAACATTAACTATATTATTACCTTCCATGTCCTGTCAATGTACCCCAACATAACCACCACCCCAAGCACCAACATAAACAATATTATTACCTTCCATGTCCTGTCAATGTACCCCAACATAACCACCACCCCAAGCACCAACATAAACAATATTATTACCCTCCATGTCCTGTCAATGTACCCCAACATAACCACCACCCCAAGCACCAACATAAACAATATTATTACCCTCCATGTCCTGTCAATGTACCCCAAACTAACCCCACCCCAAGCACCAACATAAACAATATTATTACCCTCCATGTCCTGTCAATGTACCCCAACATAACCACCACCCCAAGCACCAACATAAACAATATTATTACCCTCCATGTCCTGTCAATGTACCCCAACATAACCACCACCCCAAGCACCAACATAAACAATATTATTACCCTCCATGTCCTGTCAATGTACCCCAACATAACCACCACCCCAAACACCAACATAAACAATATTATTACCCTCCATGTCCTGTCAATGTACCCCAACATAACCACCACCCCAAACACCAACATAAACAATATTATTACCCTCCATGTCCTGTCAATGTACCCCAACATAACCACCACCCCAAGCACCAACATAAACAATATTATTACCCTCCATGTCCTGTCAATGTACCCCAAACTAACCCCACCCCAAGCACCAACATAAACAATATTATTACCCTCCATGTCCTGTCAATGTACCCCAACATAACCACCACCCCAAACACCAACATAAACAATATTATTACCCTCTTTGTCTTATCAATATAACCGTCACCTCAAATACTAATCTAAACGTGGCCACACACCATACAATTTTTTAAATATCTGTTCAATTTAAGAATTGCAATCAATTTTTCTGACTGATTGTAACATTTCAAACATATGACCAATGTACCACACACCCATGTTCAATTTTTTTCCCAATTATGATAAAAATGATTGGAAACTCTGACAAAATTGCTAGGGTGTGTGTATTAATCAATTGACAATCTAACACACACCATACAATCTTTAGAAAGAAGGAAGAAAAATAGCTGGCAATCCGGATCGATCAAAATCGAAGAAAACGGGAAATCCAATCGGATTTTTCAGTCGAATGAAAAAAAAGCTTTCGATTTTTCCGGGAGATCCGATCGTTTTTATCGAATTGCTGTAAAATCGGATCATTTTATTGTATCGTGTGTGGCCACCTTTACACATTGGTGAATTAGGATGTTTCCAGCTTTGAGGCCTCACACTGCTGCTGTCCGGGGTTCTGCTTTAGTCTGGTGTTACATGAGCTCATGTATTGCTTTGTACGGCATTAGGAGAACTATGCCGCCATATTGACAGGAGACTCCTGGTCACCACATGTTCCAAGAATGCATCCTTCTCACCCTATCTTACACCAGAGGGGCAGTTTCTTGGGCTAATGTAAATGGTACCTGATAATGTTCTCCTGTTATTGAATTCTGTTGACATTTACTTATCTCACCAGCAGGCTGTTGAGGGACTAGGGACTGGGGAGGACAGTGGCCAGAACAAACAAGGCAAATATCACCGGAGATGCCTAGAAACCTGCAGCTGTTTGGGATTACTTACAGGACATCAGTGCTGCGTCTGTCCCAAGTCACTGAAGGATGAGGAGGAGGCCGAGAAACAGAAACAGATGCCAAGCGGCAATCTGAGGGACAGGAACACTTATTCCAACCGGCGCGTCTTCTGGCCTCTTGTGAGTATGGAAGCAGGAGGCATAGCTATCTACTTATAATGGCATATCCATGTATGTAATTATCCTCATTCCTAAGCTTATCTGTATGGGGAGTGGTGGGCTGTATGGCCTACAGAAAATCTGTAACAACCCCTCCACCCCCCCACCCCCCCCCAATGGCGGATACCTACCTCAGGTGGGGAAAGCTTCTGGATCCCAATGAGGCTTCCTCCGTCTTCTTCACCCCCGATCCAGCGCTGATAGCCCCCGAACACCGATGAGGTAAATATTTACCTGCCGGGATCCTGCACAGGTGCAGTAGCAGCTTTCCAATCGGCCTCAGGAAAAAATAGTTGGCATCCAATCGATCCGCTCTCCTGTGCAGACAACTCGTGCCTGATCAGGTCCGGCCATTTCCACCTGAGCCCGATGCGAAAGCAGATACAGCGCCTGCACAGGATTGTTGTAAGTAGATATTGCAGGTGCTGCTGTGCCACAGCTGACATGCTTGTCGGTTGTACTTTCAGGGGAGCCAGTGCTGGATCCCTGAGGATTAAAGGGAAGCTCCAGGATAATTAAAAAGTAAACATCTACTTACCTGGGGCTTCCTCCAGCCCCTGGCAGCCTTCCTGTGCCCTCGCCGCAGCTCCGGTGGCTCCCGGGCTCCTCCGGTGCAGATGCCGACCTAGTGTTTGGCAAACTGCTAGCGATCAGAATCTAACTACAATACATAGCTTAAAGAGAAACTGTTCCGCTCCCCGCCGGTGGTCCGGGTCCTCTCTGGTACAAAAATTCCTACTGCGCTCCAGCGTGCGGCTCACGGAGTCACGCTGATGTCACCCGGACGTTACTGCGCAGGCGTAGTAGTTCTGTGCATGCGCATGCTGAAGCATTTTCTCTTTAAGCTATGTATCTACAGCCAGGTGGATCGGGGATCCCCTGCTGATGAACGTTTGTTCCCCAATCCATCTGGCCACATTGGAATCAGCCTTTTGTGGTTGGATTCTGATCGCTAGCGGTGTACTAAACACCAGGTACAGCCAAATCAATGAAATCTGCCACAATCGTTTCCATTAGTGCGATACGTTTGTGACACAATTTTTCCCGATTGCAGTTGCGTCCTGTTGCATGTTTTGCGTGCTTGGTCTCCTATACTTTGTATTGCAGTGGAGGACAATAGCTAATTACAAATTGCTGTAGAATTTTTGTTCAATTTGGCAATTCAAAATATTTTCCTGTTCGTTTATTTTCTCCTGATGCAAATCACAAATGCACGGCAAAATCGGCATACACCAAACAGATCACCAGTAATTCCAGCTTTCGCTGACACTCCGTGCTGAGCTGCAGCGTGCTCACGGCTTTCATGGCGAAACTCGCCGGTGAGCCGTCAAGATAACAAAAGAACGCATATCGAATTAACCAGTTCTCTGACGGAGAAATGTTCTGTTCCAATGCAATGTCAAAAGCAAGCCATTGCCCAAGGATTTCTGATGTGCTTGATAGTGGCACTTTCTGTACCATCCTCCTTCAGCCAACAATCATGCGTGTGTTTCCTGGAAGACTTCACAGATTATAGTAGAGTGCTCCTTTATCTCTGGCCACGGTATAGAGCGGGGAGATTATAGTAGAGTGCTCCTTTATCTCTGGCCACGGTATAGAGCGGAGAGATTATAGTAGAGTGCTCCTTTATCTCTGGCCACGGTATAGAGCAGAGAGATTATAGTAGAGTGCTCCTTTTTCTCTGGCCACGGTATAGAGCAGGGAGATTATAGTAGAGTGCCCCTTTATCTCTGGCCACGGTATAGAGCGGGGAGATTATAGTAGAGTGCTCCTTTATCTCTGGCCACAGTATAGAGCAGGGAGATTATAGTAGAGTGCTCCTTTATCTCTGGCCACGGTATAGAGCGGGGAGATTATAGTAGAGTGCTCCTTTATCTCTGGCCACGGTATAGAGCGGAGAGAGTATAGTAGAGTGCTCCTTTATCTCTGGCCACGGTATAGAGCGGGGAGATTATAGTAGAGTGCTCCTTTATCTCTGGCCACAGTATAGAGCGGGGAGATTATAGTAGAGTGCTCCTTTATCTCTGGCCACAGTATAGAGCGGGGGGATTATAGTAGAGTGCTCCTTTATCTCTGGCCACGGTATAGAGCAGGGAGATTGTAGTAGAGTGCTCCTTTATCTCTTGCCACGGTATAGAGGAGGGAGATTATAGTAGAATGCCCCTTTATCTCTGGCCACGGTATAGAGCGGGGAGATTATAGTAGTGTGCTCCTTTATCTCTGGCCACAGTATAGAGCGGGGAGATTATAGTAGAGTGCTCCTTTATCTCTGGCCACGGTATAGAGCAGGGAGATTGTAGTAGAGTGCCCCTTTATCTCTGGCCACGGTATAGAGCAGGGAGATTATAGTAGAGTGTCCCTTTATCTCTGGCCACGGTATAGAGCGGGGAGATTATAGTAGAGTGCCCCTTTATCTCTGGCCACAGTATAGAGCCAGGAGATTATAGTAGAGTGCTCCTTTATCTCTGGCCAAGGTATAGAGGAGGGAGATTATAGTAGAGTGCCCCTTTATCTCTGGCCACGGTATAGAGCAGGGAGATAATAGTAGAGTGCCCCTTTATCTCTGGCAACAGTATAGAGCGGGGAGATTATAGTAGAGTGCTCCTTTATCTCTGGCCACGGTATAGAGCGGGGAGATTATAGTAGAGTGCTCCTTTATCTCTGGCCACGGTATAGAGCAGGGAGATTATAGTAGAGTGCCCCTTTATCTCTGGCCACGGTATAGAGCGGGGAGATTATAGTAGAGTGCCCCTTTATCTCTGGCCACAGTACAGAGCAGGGAGATTATAGTAGAGTTCCCCTTTATCTCTGGCCACGGTATAGAGCGGGGAGATTATAGTAGAGTGCTCCTTTATCTCTGGCCATGGTATAGAGCAGGGAGATTATAGTGGAGTGCCCCTTTATCTCTGGCCACGGTATAGAGCGGAGAGATTATAGTAGAGTGCTCCTTTATCTCTGGCCATGGTATAGAGCAGGGAGATTATAGTGGAGTGCCCCTTTATCTCTGGCCACGGTATAGAGCGGAGAGATTATAGTAGAGTGCCCCTTTATCTCTGGCCACGGTATAGAGCGGGGAGATTATAGTAGAGTGCCCCTTTATCTCTGGCCACAGTATAGAGCAGGGAGATTATAGTAGAGTTCCCCTTTATCTCTGGCCACGGTATAGAGCGGGGAGATTATAGTAGAGTGCTCCTTTATCTCTGGCCATGGTATAGAGCAGGGAGATTATAGTGGAGTGCCCCTTTATCTCTGGCCACGGTATAGAGCGGGGAGATTATAGTAGAGTACCCCTTTATCTCTGGCCACGGTATAGAGCGGGGAGATTATAGTAGAGTGCCCCTTTATCTCTGGCCACAGTATAGAGCGGGGAGATTATAGTAGAGTGCTCCTTTATCTCTGGCCACGGTATAGAGCGGGGGGATTATAGTAGAGTGCTCCTTTATCTCTGGCCACGGTATAGAGCAGGGAGATTATAGTAAAGTGCTCCTTTATCTCTGGCCACGGTATAGAGCGGGGAGATTATAGTAGAGTGCTCCTTTATCTCTGGCCACGGTATAGAGGAGGGAGATTATAGTAGAGTGCTCCTTTATCTCTGGCCACGGTATAGAGCAGGGAGATTATAGTAGAGTGCTCCTTTATCTCTGGCCACGGTATAGAGCAGGGAGATTATAGTAGAGTGCTTCTTTATCTCTGGCCACGGTATAGAGCAGGGAGATTATAGTAGAGTGCCCCTTTATCTCTGGCCACAGTATAGAGCAGGGAGATTATAGTAGAGTGCTCCTTTATCTCTGGCCACAGTATAGAGCAGGGAGATTATAGTAGAGTGCCCCTTTATCTCTGGCCACAGTATAGAGCGGGGAGATTATAGTAGAGTGCCCCTTTATCTCTGGCCACAGTATAGAGCCGGGAGATTATAGTAGAGTGCTCCTTTATCTCTGGCCACGGTATAGAGGAGGGAGATTATAGTAGAGTGCCCCTTTATCTCTGGCCACGGTATAGAGCAGGGAGATTATAGTAGAGTGCTCCTTTATCTCTGGCCACTGTATAGAGCAGGGAGATTATAGTAGAGTGCCCCTTTATCTCTGGCCACGGTATAGAGCGGGGAGATAATAGTAGAGTGCTCCTTTATCTCTGGCAACAGTATAGAGCAGGGAGATTATAGTAGAGTGCCCCTTTATCTCTGGCCATGGTATAGAGCGGGGAGATAATAGTAGAGTGCTCCTTTATCTCTGGCCACAGTATAGAGCGGGGAGATTATAGTAGAGTGCCCCTTTATCTCTGGCCATGGTATAGAGCAGGGAGATTATAGTAGAGTGCTCCTTTATCTCTGGCCACGGTATAGAGCAGGGAGATTATAGTAAAGTGCTCCTTTATCTCTGGCCACGGTATAGAGCGGGGAGATTATAGTAGAGCGCTCCTTTATCTTGGCCACAGTATAGAGCAGGGAGATTATAGTAGAGTGCTCCTTTATCTCTGGCCACGGTATAGAGCAGAGAGATTATAGTAGAGTGCTCCTTTATCTCTGGCCACAGTATAGAGCAGGGAGATTATAGTAGAGTGCTCCTTTATCTCTGGCCACAGTATAGAGCAGGGAGATTATAGTAGAGCGCTCCTTTATCTTGGCCACAGTATAGAGCAGGGAGATTATAGTAGAGTGCTCCTTTATCTCTGGCCACAGTATAGAGCAGGGAGATTATAGTAGAGTGCCCCTTTATCTCTGGCCACGGTATAGAGCGGAGAGATTATAGTAGAGTGCTCCTTTATCTCTGGCCACGGTATAGAGCAGGGAGATTATAGTAGAGTGCTCCTTTATCTTGGCCACAGTATAGAGCAGGGAGATTATAGTAGAGTGCTCCTTTATCTCTGGCCACAGTATAGAGCAGGGAGATTATAGTAGAGTGCTCCTTTATCTCTGGCCACAGTATAGAGCAGGGAGATTATAGTAGAGCGCTCCTTTATCTTGGCCACAGTATAGAGCAGGGAGATTATAGTAGAGTGCTCCTTTATCTCTGGCCACAGTATAGAGCAGGGAGATTATAGTAGAGTGCCCCTTTATCTCTGGCCACGGTATAGAGCGGAGAGATTATAGTAGAGTGCTCCTTTATCTCTGGCCACGGTATAGAGCGGGGAGATTATAGTAGAGTGCTCCTTTATCTCTGGCCATGGTATAGAGCGGGGAGATTATAGTAGAGTGCTCCTTTATCTCTGGCCACGGTATAGAGCGGGGAGATTATAGTAGTGTGCTCCTTTATCTCTGGCCACAGTATAGAGCGGGGAGATTATAGTAGAGTGCCCCTTTATCTCTGGCCACAGTATAGAGCGGGGGGATTATAGTAGAGTGCTCCTTTATCTCTGGCCACGGTATAGAGCAGGGAGATTGTAGTAGAGTGCTCCTTTATCTCTGGCCACGGTATAGAGGAGGGAGATTATAGTAGAGTGCTCCTTTATCTCTGGCCACGGTATAGAGCAGGGAGATTGTAGTAGAGTGCCCCTTTATCTCTGGCCACGGTATAGAGCAGGGAGATTATAGTAGAGTGCCCCTTTATCTCTGGCCACAGTATAGAGCGGGGAGATTATAGTAGAGTGCTCCTTTATCTCCAGGCCACTGTATAGAGCAGGGAGATTGTAGTAGAGTGCCCCTTTATCTCTGGCCACGGTATAGAGCGGAGAGATTATAGTAGAGTGCTCCTTTATCTCTGGCCACGGTATAGAGCAGGGAGATTATAGTAGAGTGCCCCTTTATCTCTGGCCACAGTATAGAGCAGGGAGATTATAGTAGAGTGCCCCTTTATCTCTGGCCACAGTATAGAGCGGGGGGATTATAGTAGAGTGCTCCTTTATCTCTGGCCACGGTATAGAGCAGGGAGATTGTAGTAGAGTGCTCCTTTATCTCTGGCCACGGTATAGAGGAGGGAGATTATAGTAGAGTGCTCCTTTATCTCTGGCCACGGTATAGAGCAGGGAGATTGTAGTAGAGTGCCCCTTTATCTCTGGCCACGGTATAGAGCAGGGAGATTATAGTAGAGTGTCCCTTTATCTCTGGCCACGGTATAGAGCGGGGAGATTATAGTAGAGTGCCCCTTTATCTCTGGCCACAGTATAGAGCCGGGAGATTATAGTAGAGTGCTCCTTTATCTCTGGCCACGGTATAGAGCGGGGAGATTATAGTAGAGTGCCCCTTTATCTCTGGCCACGGTATAGAGCAGGGAGATAATAGTAGAGTGCTCCTTTATCTCTGGCCCCGGTATAGAGCGGGGAGATTATAGTAGAGTGCTCCTTTATCTCTGGCCATGGTATAGAGCAGGGAGATTATAGTGGAGTGCCCCTTTATCTCTGGCCACGGTATAGAGCGGAGAGATTATAGTAGAGTGCCCCTTTATCTCTGGCCATGGTATAGAGCGGGGAGATTATAGTAGAGTGCTCCTTTATCTCTAGCCACGGTATAGAGCAGGGAGATTATAGTAGAGTGCCCCTTTATCTCTGGCCACGGTATAGAGCAGGGAGATTATAGTAGAGTGCCCCTTTATCTCTGGCCACAGTATAGAGCGGGGAGATTATAGTAGTGTGCTCCTTTATCTCTGGCCACGGTATAGAGCGGGGAGATTATAGTAGAGTGCTCCTTTATCTCTGGCAACAGTATAGAGCAGGGAGATTATAGTAGAGTGCCCCTTTATCTCTGGCCACGGTATAGAGCGGGGAGATAATAGTAGACTGCTCCTTTATCTCTGGCCACAGTATAGAGCGGGGAGATTATAGTAGAGTGCTCCTTTTATCTCTGGCCACGGTATAGAGCGGGGAGATTATAGTAGTGTGCTCCTTTATCTCTGGCCACAGTATAGAGCGGGGAGATTATAGTAGAGTGCTCCTTTATCTCTGGCCATGGTATAGAGCGGTGGGATTATAGTAGAGTGCTCCTTTATCTCTGGCCACAGTATAGAGCGGGGGGATTATAGTAGAGTGCCCCTTTATCTCTGGCCACGGTATAGAGCGGGGAGATTATAGTAGTGTGCTCCTTTATCTCTGGCCACGGTATAGAGCGGGGAGATTATAGTAGAGTGCTCCTTTATCTCTGGCCACGGTATAGAGCGGGGGGATTATAGTAGAGTGCTCCTTTATCTCTGGCCATGGTATAGAGCGGGGGGATTATAGTAGAGTGCTCCTTTATCTCTGGCCATGGTATAGAGCGGTGGGATTATAGTAGAGTGCTCCTTTATCTCTGGCCATGGTATAGAGCGGGGGGATTATAGTAGAGTGCCCCTTTATCTCTGGCCACGGTATAGAGCGGGGAGATTATAGTAGTGTGCTCCTTTATCTCTGGCCACAGTATAGAGCGGGGAGATTATAGTAGAGTGCTCCTTTATCTCTGGCCACGGTATAGAGCGGGGGGATTATAGTAGAGTGCTCCTTTATCTCTGGCCACTGTATAGAGCGGGGAGATTATAGTAGAGTGCTCCTTTATCTCTGGCCACAGTATAGAGTGGGGAGATTATAGTAGAGTGCCCCTTTATCTCTGGCCACAGTATAGAGCGGGGAGATTATAGTAGAGTGCTCCTTTATCTCTGGCCACAGTATAGAGCAGGGAGATTATAGTAGAGTGCCCCTTTATCTCTGGCCACGGTATAGAGCGGGGAGATTATAGTAGAGTGCTCCTTTATCTCTGGCCACGGTATAGAGCGGGGAGATTATAGTAGAGTGCTCCTTTATCTCTGGCCACAGTATAGAGCAGGGAGATTATAGTAGAGTGCCCCTTTATCTCTGGCCACAGTATAGAGCGGGGAGATTATAGTAGAGTGCCCCTTTATCTCTGGCCACAGTATAGAGCCGGGAGATTATAGTAGAGTGCTCCTTTATCTCTGGCCACGGTATAGAGGAGGGAGATTATAGTAGAGTGCCCCTTTATCTCTGGCCACGGTATAGAGCGGGGAGATAATAGTAGAGTGCTCCTTTATCTCTGGCCACAGTATAGAGCAGGGAGATTATAGTAGAGTGCTCCTTTATCTCTGGCCACGGTATAGAGCGGGGAGATTATAGTAGAGTGCTCCTTTATCTCTGGCCACGGTATAGAGCCGGGATATTATAGTAGAGTGCTCCTTTATCTCTGGCCACGGTATAGAGCAGGGAGATTATAGAAGAGTGCCCCTTTATCTCTGGCAACAGTATAGAGCAGGGAGATTATAGTAGAGTTCCCCTTTATCTCTGGCCACGGTATAGAGCGGGGAGATTATAGTAGAGTGCTCCTTTATCTCTGGCAACAGTATAGAGCAGGGAGATTATAGTAGAGTTCCCCTTTATCTCTGGCCACGGTATAGAGCGGGGAGATAATAGTAGAGTGCTCCTTTATCTCTGGCAACAGTATAGAGCAGGGAGATTATAGTAGAGTTCCCCTTTATCTCTGGCCACGGTATAGAGCAGGGAGATTATAGTAGAGTGCCCCTTTATCTCTGGCCACGGTATAGAGCGGGGAGATTATAGTAGAGTGCTCCTTTATCTCTGGCCATGGTATAGAGCAGGGAGATTATAGTGGAGTGCCCCTTTATCTCTGGCCACGGTATAGAGCGGAGAGATTATAGTAGAGTGCTCCTTTATCTCTGGCCACGGTATAGAGCAGGGAGATTATAGTAGAGTGCCCCTTTATCTCTGGCCACGGTATAGAGCGGGGAGATTATAGTAGAGTGCTCCTTTATCTCTGGCCACTGTATAGAGCAGGGAGATTATAGTAGAGTGCCCCGTTATCTCTGGCCACGGTGTAGAGCGGGGAGATAATAGTAGAGTGCTCCTTTATCTCTGGCAACAGTATAGAGCAGGGAGATTATAGTAGAGTGCCCCTTTATCTCTGGCCATGGTATAGAGCGGGGAGATAATAGTAGAGTGCTCCTTTATCTCTGGCCACAGTATAGAGCGGGGAGATTATAGTAGAGTGCTCCTTTATCTCTGGCCACGGTATAGAGCGGGGAGATTATAGTAGAGTGCTCCTTTATCTCTGGCCACAGTATAGAGCAGGGAGATTATAGTAGAGTGCCCCTTTATCTCTGGCCACAGTATAGAGCAGGGAGATTATAGTAGAGTGCTCCTTTATCTCTGGCCACGGTATAGAGCAGGGAGATTATAGTAAAGTGCTCCTTTATCTCCAGGCCACTGTATAGAGCGGGGAGATTATAGTAGAGTGCCCCTTTATCTCTAGCCACGGTATAGAGCGGGGATATTATAGTAGAGTGCTCCTTTATCTCTGGCCACGGTATAGAGTGGGGAGATTATAGTAGAGTGCTCCTTTATCTTGGCCACAGTATAGAGCAGGGAGATTATAGTAGAGTGCTCCTTTATCTCTGGCCACAGTATAGAGCAGGGAGATTATAGTAGAGTGCCCCTTTATCTCTGGCCACGGTATAGAGCGGAGAGATTATAGTAGAGTGCTCCTTTATCTCTGGCCACGGTATAGAGCAGGGAGATTATAGTAGAGTGCCCCTTTATCTCTGGCCACGGTATAGAGCCGGGATATTATAGTAAAGTGCTCCTTTATCTCCAGGCCACTGTATAGAGCGGGGAGATTATAGTAGAGTGCTCCTTTATCTCCAGGCCACTGTATAGAGCGGGGAGATTATAGTAGAGTGCTCCTTTATCTCTGGCCACAGTATAGAGCGGGGAGATTATAGTAGAGTGCTCCTTTATCTCTGGCCACAGTATAGAGCGGGGGGATTATAGTAGAGTGCTCCTTTATCTCTGGCCACGGTATAGAGCAGGGAGATTGTAGTAGAGTGCTCCTTTATCTCTGGCCACGGTATAGAGGAGGGAGATTATAGTAGAGTGCTCCTTTATCTCTGGCCACGGTATAGAGCAGGGAGATTATAGTAGAGTGCCCCTTTATCTCTGGCCACGGTATAGAGCAGGGAGATTATAGTAGAGTGCCCCTTTATCTCTGGCCACGGTATAGAGCAGGGAGATTATAGTAGAGTGCCCCTTTATCTCTGGCCACGGTATAGAGCAGGGAGATTATAGTAGAGTGCCCCTTTATCTCTGGCCACGGTATAGAGCCGGGAGATTATAGTAGAGTGCTCCTTTATCTCTGGCCACGGTATAGAGCAGGGAGATTATAGTAGAGAGCTCCTTTATCTCTGGCCACGGTATAGAGCGGGGAGATTATAGTAGAGTGCCCTTTATCTCTGGCCACTGTATAGAGCAGGGTGATAATAGTAGAGTGCTCCTTTATCTCTGGCCACGGTATAGAGGAGGGAGATTATAGTAGAGTGCTCCTTTATCTCTGGCCACAGTATAGAGCGGGCAGATTATAGTAGAGTGCTCCTTTATCTCTGGCCACAGTATAGAGCGGGGAGATAATAGTAGAGTGCTCCTTTATCTCTGGCCACAGTATAGAGCGGGGGGATTATAGTAGAGTGCTCCTTTATCTCTGGCCACGGTATAGAGCAGGGAGATTGTAGTAGAGTGCTCCTTTATCTCTGGCCACGGTATAGAGGAGGGAGATTATAGTAGAGTGCTCCTTTATCTCTAGCCACGGTATAGAGCAGGGAGATTATAGTAGAGTGCCCCTTTATCTCTGGCCACGGTATAGAGCGGGGAGATTATAGTAGAGTGCTCCTTTATCTCTGGCTACGGTATAGAGCAGGGAGATTATAGTAGAGTGCCCCTTTATCTCTGGCCACAGTATAGAGCAGGGAGATTGTAGTAGAGTGCCCCTTTATCTCTGGCCACGGTATAGAGCGGGGAGATTGTAGTAGAGTGCCCCTTTATCTCTGGCCACGGTATAGAGGAGGGAGATTATAGTAGAGTGCCCCTTTATCTCTGGCCACGCTATAGAGCGGGGAGATAATAGTAGAGTGCTCCTTTATCTCTGGCCACAGTATAGAGCAGGGGGATTATAGTAGAGTGCTCCTTTATCTCTGGCCACGGTATAGAGCGGGGAGATTATAGTAGAGTGCCCCTTTATCTCTGGCCACGGTATAGAGCGGGGAGATTATAGTAGAGTGCTCCTTTATCTCTGGCCACGGTATAGAGGAGGGAGATTATAGTAGAGTGTCCCTTTATCTCTGGCCACGGTATAGAGCGGGGAGATTATAGTAGAGTGCCCCTTCATCTCTGGCCACAGTATAGAGCCGGGAGATTATAGTAGAGTGCTCCTTTATCTCTGGCCACAGTATAGAGCGGGGGGATTATAGTAGAGTGCTCCTTTATCTCTGGCCACAGTATAGAGCAGGGAGATAATAGTAGAGTGCTCCTTTATCTCTGGCCACGGTATAGAGCAGGGAGATTATAGTAGAGTGCTCCTTTATCTCTGGCCACGGTATAGAGCGGGGAGATTATAGTAGAGTGCCCCTTTATCTCTGGCCACAGTATAGAGCCGGGAGATTATAGTAGAGTGCTCCTTTATCTCTGGCCACAGTATAGAGCGGGGGGATTATAGTAGAGTGCTCCTTTATCTCTGGCCACAGTATAGAGCAGGGAGATTATAGTAGAGTGCTCCTTTATCTCTGGCCATGGTATAGAGCAGGGAGATTATAGTAGAGTGCTCCTTTATCTCTGGCCACGGTATAGAGCAGGGAGATTATAGAAGAGTGCCCCTTTATCTCTGGCCACAGTATAGAGGAGGGAGATTATAGTAGAGTAGCCCCTTTATCTCTGGCCACGGTATAGAGCAGGGAGATAATAGTAGAGTGCTCCTTTATCTCTGGCCACGGTATAGAGCGGGGAGATTATAGTAGAGTGCCCCTTTATCTCTGGCCACGGTATAGAGCAGGGAGATTATAGTAGAGTGCCCCTTTATCTCTGGCCACAGTATAGAGCAGGGAGATTATAGTAGAGTTCCCCTTTATCTCTGGCCACGGTATAGAGCGGGGAGATTATAGTAGAGTGCTCCTTTATCTCTGGCCATGGTATAGAGCAGGGAGATTATAGTGGAGTGCCCCTTTATCTCTGGCCACGGTATAGAGCGGGGAGATAATAGTAGAGTGCTCCTTTATTTCTGGCCACAGTATAGAGCAGGGAGATTATAGTGGAGTGCCCCTTTATCTCTGGCCACGGTATAGAGCGGAGAGATTATAGTAGAGTGCTCCTTTATCTCTGGCAACAGTATAGAGCAGGGAGATTATAGTAGAGTGCCCCTTTATCTCTGGCCACGGTATAGAGCGGGGAGATAATAGTAGAGTGCTCCTTTATTTCTGGCCACAGTATAGAGCAGGGAGATTATAGTGGAGTGCCCCTTTATCTCTGGCCACGGTATAGAGCGGAGAGATTATAGTAGAGTGCTCCTTTATCTCTGGCAACAGTATAGAGCAGGGAGATTATAGTAGAGTGCCCCTTTATCTCTGGCCACGGTATAGAGCGGGGAGATAATAGTAGACTGCTCCTTTATCTCTGGCCACAGTATAGAGCGGGGAGATTATAGTAGAGTGCTCCTTTATCTCTGGCCACGGTATAGAGCGGGGAGATTATAGTAGAGTGCTCCTTTATCTCTGGCCATGGTATAGAGCGGGGAGATTATAGTAGAGTGCTCCTTTATCTCTGGCCATGGTATAGAGCGGGGAGATTATAGTAGAGTGCTCCTTTATCTCTGGCCACAGTATAGAGCGGGGAGATTTAGTAGTGTGCTCCTTTATCTCTGGCCACAGTATAGAGCGGGGAGATTATAGTAGAGTGCTCCTTTATCTCTGGCCACGGTATAGAGCGGGTGGATTATAGTAGAGTGCTCCTTTATCTCTGGCCACGGTATAGAGCGGGGAGATTATAGTAAAGTGCTCCTTTATCTCCAGGCCACTGTATAGAGCGGGGAGATTATAGTAGAGTGCTCCTTTATCTCTGGCCACAGTATAGAGCAGGGAGATTATAGTAGAGTGCCCCTTTATCTCTGGCCACAGTATAGAGCAGGGAGATTATAGTAGAGTGCCCCTTTATCTCTGGCCACAGTATAGAGCGGGGAGATTATAGTAGAGTGCCCCTTTATCTCTGGCCAAGGTATAGAGCCGGGAGATTATAGTAGAGTGCTCCTTTATCTCTGGCCACGGTATAGAGGAGGGAGATTATAGTAGAGTTTCCCTTTATCTCTGGCCACGGTATAGAGCGGGGAGATTATAGTAGAGTGCTCCTTTATCTCTGGCCATGGTATAGAGCAGGGAGATTATAGTAGAGTGCTCCTTTATCTCTGGCCATGGTATAGAGCAGGGAGATTATAGTAGAGTGCCCCTTTATCTCTGGCCACAGTATAGAGCGGGGAGATTATAGTAGAGTGCCCCTTTATCTCTGGCCACAGTATAGAGCCGGGAGATTATAGTAGAGTGCTCCTTTATCTCTGGCCACGGTATAGAGGAGGGAGATTATAGTAGAGTTCCCCTTTATCTCTGGCCACGCTATAGAGCGGGGAGATAATAGTAGAGTGCTCCTTTATCTCTGGCCACAGTATAGAGCAGGGGGATTATAGTAGAGTGCTCCTTTATCTCTGGCCACGGTATAGAGCGGGGAGATTATAGTAGAGTGCCCCTTTATCTCTGGCCACGGTATAGAGCGGGGAGATTATAGTAGAGTGCTCCTTTATCTCTGGCCACGGTATAGAGGAGGGAGATTATAGTAGAGTGTCCCTTTATCTCTGGCCACGGTATAGAGCGGGGAGATTATAGTAGAGTGCCCCTTCATCTCTGGCCACAGTATAGAGCCGGGAGATTATAGTAGAGTGCTCCTTTATCTCTGGCCACAGTATAGAGCGGGGGGATTATAGTAGAGTGCTCCTTTATCTCTGGCCACAGTATAGAGCAGGGAGATTATAGTAGAGTGCTCCTTTATCTCTGGCCACGGTATAGAGCAGGGAGATTATAGTAGAGTGCTCCTTTATCTCTGGCCACGGTATAGAGCGGGGAGATTATAGTAGAGTGCCCCTTTATCTCTGGCCACAGTATAGAGCCGGGAGATTATAGTAGAGTGCTCCTTTATCTCTGGCCACAGTATAGAGCGGGGGGATTATAGTAGAGTGCTCCTTTATCTCTGGCCACAGTATAGAGCAGGGAGATTATAGTAGAGTGCTCCTTTATCTCTGGCCATGGTATAGAGCAGGGAGATTATAGTAGAGTGCTCCTTTATCTCTGGCCACGGTATAGAGCAGGGAGATTATAGAAGAGTGCCCCTTTATCTCTGGCCACAGTATAGAGGAGGGAGATTATAGTAGAGTAGCCCCTTTATCTCTGGCCACGGTATAGAGCAGGGAGATAATAGTAGAGTGCTCCTTTATCTCTGGCCACGGTATAGAGCGGGGAGATTATAGTAGAGTGCCCCTTTATCTCTGGCCACGGTATAGAGCAGGGAGATTATAGTAGAGTGCCCCTTTATCTCTGGCCACAGTATAGAGCAGGGAGATTATAGTAGAGTTCCCCTTTATCTCTGGCCACGGTATAGAGCGGGGAGATTATAGTAGAGTGCTCCTTTATCTCTGGCCATGGTATAGAGCAGGGAGATTATAGTGGAGTGCCCCTTTATCTCTGGCCACGGTATAGAGCGGGGAGATAATAGTAGAGTGCTCCTTTATTTCTGGCCACAGTATAGAGCAGGGAGATTATAGTGGAGTGCCCCTTTATCTCTGGCCACGGTATAGAGCGGAGAGATTATAGTAGAGTGCTCCTTTATCTCTGGCAACAGTATAGAGCAGGGAGATTATAGTAGAGTGCCCCTTTATCTCTGGCCACGGTATAGAGCGGGGAGATAATAGTAGAGTGCTCCTTTATTTCTGGCCACAGTATAGAGCAGGGAGATTATAGTGGAGTGCCCCTTTATCTCTGGCCACGGTATAGAGCGGAGAGATTATAGTAGAGTGCTCCTTTATCTCTGGCAACAGTATAGAGCAGGGAGATTATAGTAGAGTGCCCCTTTATCTCTGGCCACGGTATAGAGCGGGGAGATAATAGTAGACTGCTCCTTTATCTCTGGCCACAGTATAGAGCGGGGAGATTATAGTAGAGTGCTCCTTTATCTCTGGCCACGGTATAGAGCGGGGAGATTATAGTAGAGTGCTCCTTTATCTCTGGCCATGGTATAGAGCGGGGAGATTATAGTAGAGTGCTCCTTTATCTCTGGCCATGGTATAGAGCGGGGAGATTATAGTAGAGTGCTCCTTTATCTCTGGCCACAGTATAGAGCGGGGAGATTTAGTAGTGTGCTCCTTTATCTCTGGCCACAGTATAGAGCGGGGAGATTATAGTAGAGTGCTCCTTTATCTCTGGCCACGGTATAGAGCGGGTGGATTATAGTAGAGTGCTCCTTTATCTCTGGCCACGGTATAGAGCGGGGAGATTATAGTAAAGTGCTCCTTTATCTCCAGGCCACTGTATAGAGCGGGGAGATTATAGTAGAGTGCTCCTTTATCTCTGGCCACAGTATAGAGCAGGGAGATTATAGTAGAGTGCTCCTTTATCTCTGGCCACAGTATAGAGCAGGGAGATTATAGTAGAGTGCCCCTTTATCTCTGGCCACAGTATAGAGCGGGGAGATTATAGTAGAGTGCCCCTTTATCTCTGGCCAAGGTATAGAGCCGGGAGATTATAGTAGAGTGCTCCTTTATCTCTGGCCACGGTATAGAGGAGGGAGATTATAGTAGAGTTTCCCTTTATCTCTGGCCACGGTATAGAGCGGGGAGATTATAGTAGAGTGCTCCTTTATCTCTGGCCATGGTATAGAGCAGGGAGATTATAGTAGAGTGCTCCTTTATCTCTGGCCATGGTATAGAGCAGGGAGATTATAGTAGAGTGCCCCTTTATCTCTGGCCACAGTATAGAGCGGGGAGATTATAGTAGAGTGCCCCTTTATCTCTGGCCACAGTATAGAGCCGGGAGATTATAGTAGAGTGCTCCTTTATCTCTGGCCACGGTATAGAGGAGGGAGATTATAGTAGAGTTCCCCTTTATCTCTGGCCACGGTATAGAGCGGGGAGATTATAGTAGAGTGCTCCTTTATCTCTGGCCACAGTATAGAGCAGGGAGATTATAGTAGAGTGCTCCTTTATCTCTGGCCACAGTATAGAGCGGGGAGATTATTGTAGAGTGCCCCTTTATCTCTGGCCACGGTATAGAGCGGAGAGATTATAGTAGAGTGCTCCTTTATCTCTGGCCACGGTATAGAGCAGGGAGATTATAGTAGAGTGCCCCTTTATCTCTGGCCACGGTATAGAGCGGGGAGATTATAGTAGAGTGCTCCTTTATCTCCAGGCCACTGTATAGAGCGGGGAGATTATAGTAGAGTGCTCCTTTATCTCCAGGCCACTGTATAGAGCGGGGAGATTATAGTAGAGTGCTCCTTTATCTCCTGGCCACTGTATAGAGCGGGGAGATTATAGTAGAGTGCTCCTTTATCTCTGGCCACAGTATAGAGCGGGGAGATTATAGTAGAGTGCTCCTTTATCTCTGGCCACAGTATAGAGCGGGGAGATTATAGTAGAGTGCTCCTTTATCTCTGGCCACGGTATAGAGCGGGGAGATTATAGTAGAGTGCTCCTTTATCTCTGGCCACGGTATAGAGCGGGGAGATTATAGTAGAGTGCTCCTTTATCTCTGGCCACAGTATAGAGCGGGGAGATTATAGTAGAGTGCTCCTTTATCTCTGGCCACAGTATAGAGCAGGGAGATTATAGTAGAGTGCTCCTTTATCTCTGGCCACAGTATAGAGCAGGGAGATTATAGTAGAGTGCCCCTTTATCTCTGGCCACAGTATAGAGCCGGGATATTATAGTAGAGTGCCCCTTTATCTCTGGCCACAGTATAGAGCGGGGAGATTATAGTAGAGTGCCCCTTTATCTCTGGCCACAGTATAGAGCGGGGAGATTATAGTAGAGTGCCCCTTTATCTCTGGCCACAGTATAGAGCCGGGAGATTATAGTAGAATGCTCCTTTATCTCTGGCCACAGTATAGAGCAGGGAGATTATAGTAGAGTGCCCCTTTATCTCTGGCCACAGTATAGAGCCGGGATATTATAGTAGAGTGCCCCTTTATCTCTGGCCACAGTATAGAGCCGGGATATTATAGTAGAGTGCCCCTTTATCTCTGGCCACAGTATAGAGCGGGGAGATTATAGTAGAGTGCCCCTTTATCTCTGGCCACAGTATAGAGCGGGGAGATTATAGTAGAGTGCCCCTTTATCTCTGGCCACAGTATAGAGCCGGGAGATTATAGTAGAGTGCTCCTTTATCTCTGGCCACAGTATAGAGCAGGGAGATTATAGTAGAGTGCCCCTTTATCTCTGGCCACAGTATAGAGCGGGGAGATTATAGTAGAGTGCCCCTTTATCTCTGGCCACAGTATAGAGCCGGGAGATTATAGTAGAGTGCTCCTTTATCTCTGGCCACGGTATAGAGGAGGGAGATTATAGTAGAGTGCCCCTTTATCTCTGGCCACGCTATAGAGCGGGGAGATAATAGTAGAGTGCTCCTTTATCTCTGGCCACAGTATAGAGCAGGGGGATTATAGTAGAGTGCTCCTTTATCTCTGGCCACGGTATAGAGGAGGGAGATTATAGTAGAGTGCCCCTTTATCTCTGGCCACGGTATAGAGAGGGGAGATTATAGTAGAGTGCTCCTTTATTTCTGGCCACAGTATAGAGCGGGGAGATTATAGTAGAGTGCTCCTTTAACTCTGGCCACGGTATAGAGCGGGGAGATTATAGTAGAGTGCTCCTTTATCTCCAGGCCACGGTATAAAGCGCGGAGATTATAGTAGAGTGCTCCTTTATCTCTGGCCACGGTATAGAGCGGGGAGATAATAGTAGAGTGCTCCTTTATCTCTGGCAACAGTATAGAGCAGGGAGATTATAGTAGAGTGCCCCTTTATCTCTGGCCACGGTATAGAGCGGGGAGATAATAGTAGAGTGCTCCTTTATCTCTGGCCACAGTATAGAGCGGGGAGATTATAGTAAAGTGCTCCTTTATCTCTGGCCACAGTATAGAGCAGGGAGATTATAGTAGAGTGCCCCTTTATCTCTGGCCACAGTATAGACCGGGGAGATTATAGTAGAGTGCCCCTTTATCTCTGGCCACGGTATAGAGCGGGGAGATTATAGTAGAGTGCTCCTTTATCTCTAGCCACGGTATAGAGCGGGGAGATTATAGTAGAGTGCCCCTTTATCTCTGGCCACGGTATAGAGCGGGGAGATTATAGTAGAGTGCCCCTTTATCTCTGGCCACGGTATAGAGCGGGGAGATTATAGTAGAGTGCCCCTTTATCTCTGGCCACAGTATAGAGCAGGGAGATTATAGTAGAGTGCTCCTTTATCTCTGGCCACAGTATAGAGCAGGGAGATTATAGTAGAGTGCCCCTTTATCTCTGGCCACGGTATAGAGCGGGGAGATTATAGTAGAGTGCCCCTTTATCTCTGGCCATGGTATAGAGCGGGGAGATTATAGTAGAGTGCTCCTTTATCTCTGGCCACTGTATAGAGCAGGGAGATTATAGTAGAGTGCTCCTTTATCTCTGGCCACGGTATAGAGCGGGGAGATTATAGTAGAGTGCTCCTTTATCTCTGGCCACGGTATAGAGCGGGGAGATTATAGTAGAGTGCTCCTTTATCTCTGGCCACGATATAGAGCAGGGAGATTATAGTAGAGTGCTCCTTTATCTCTGGCCACAGTATAGAGCGGGGAGATTATAGTAGAGTGCTCCTTTATCTCTGGTCACGGTATAGAGCAGGGAGATTATAGTAGAGTGCTCCTTTATCTCTGGCCACGGTATAGAGCGGAGAGATTATAGTAGAGTGCTCCTTTATCTCTGGCCACAGTATAGAGCCGGGAGATTATAGTAGAGTGCTCCTTTATCTCTGGCCACGGTATAGAGCGGAGAGATTATAGTAGAGTGCTCCTTTATCTCTGGCCACAGTATAGAGCCGGGATATTATAGTAGAGTGCTCCTTTATCTCTGGCCACGGTATAGAGCGGAGAGATTATAGTAGAGTGCTCCTTTATCTCTGGCCAGGGTATAGAGCAGGGAGATTATAGTAGAGTGCTCCTATATCTCTGGCCACGGTATAGAGCGGGGAGATTATAGTAGAGTGCTCCTTTATCTCTGGCCACGGTATAGAGCGGGGAGATTATAGTAGAGTGCTCCTTTATCTCTGGCCACAGTATAGAGCCGGGAGATTATAGTAGAGTGCTCCTTTATCTCTGGCCACGGTATAGAGCGGAGAGATTATAGTAGAGTGCTCCTTTATCTCTGGCCACGGTATAGAGCGGAGAGATTATAGTAGAGTGCTCCTTTATCTCTGGCCACGGTATAGAGCAGGGAGATTATAGTAGAGTGCTCCTTTATCTCTGGCCACGGTATAGAGCGGAGAGATTATAGTAGAGTGCTCCTTTATCTCTGGCCACAGTATAGAGCCGGGATATTATAGTAGAGTGCCCCTTTATCTCTGGCCACGGTATAGAGCGGGGAGATTATAGTAGAGTGCTCCTTTATCTCTGGCCACGGTATAGAGCGGGGAGATTATAGTAGAGTGCCCCTTTATCTCTGGCCACAGTATAGAGCCGGGAGATTATAGTAGAGTGCTCCTTTATCTCGGGCCATGGTATAGAGCGGGGAGATTATAGTAGAGTGCTCCTTTATCTCTGGCCACAGTATAGACCCGGGATATTATAGTAGAGTGCTCCTTTATCTCTGGCCACGGTATAGAGCGGAGAGATTATAGTAGAGTGCTCCTTTATCTCTGGCCACGGTATAGAGCAGGGAGATTATAGTAGAGTGCTCCTTTATCTCTGGCCACAGTATAGAGCGGGGAGATTATAGTAGAGTGCTCCTTTATCTCTGGCCACAGTATAGAGCGGGGAGATTATAGTAGAGTGCTCCTTTATCTCTGGCCACGGTATAGAGCGGAGAGATTATAGTAGAGTGCTCCTTTATCTCTGGCCACGGTATAGAGCAGGGAGATTATAGTAGAGTGCTCCTTTATCTCTGGCCACGGTATAGAGCAGGGAGATTATAGTAGAGTGCTCCTTTATCTCTGGCCACGGTATAGAGCGGAGAGATTATAGTAGAGTGCTCCTTTATCTCTGGCCACAGTATAGAGACGGGATATTATAGTAGAGTGCTCCTTTATCTCTGGCCACGGTATAGAGCGGAGAGATTATAGTAGAGTGCCCCTTTATCTCTGGCCACAGTATAGAGCCGGGAGATTATAGTAGAGTGCTCCTTTATCTCTGGCCACGGTATAGAGCCGGGAGATTATAGTAGAGTGCTCCTTTATCTCTGGCCACGGTATAGAGCGGGGAGATTATAGTAGAGTGCCCCTTTATCTCTGGCCACAGTATAGAGCAGGGAGATTATAGTAGAGTGCCCCTTTATCTCTGGCCACAGTATAGAGCAGGGAGATTATAGTAGAGTGCCCCTTTATCTCTGGCCACAGTATAGAGCGGGGGGATTATAGTAGAGTGCTCCTTTATCTCTGGCCACAGTATAGAGCAGGGAGATTATAGTAGAGTGCTCCTTTATCTCTGGCCACGGTATAGAGCGGGGAGATTATAGTAGAGTGCTCCTTTATCTCTGGCCACGGTATAGAGCGGGGAGATTATAGTAGAGTGCCCCTTTATCTCTGGCCACAGTATAGAGCGGGGAGATTATAGTAGAGTGCTTCTTTATCTCTGGCCACGGTATAGAGCGGGGAGATTATAGTAGAGTGCCCCTTTATCTCTTGCCACGGTATAGAGCGGGGAGATTATAGTAGAGTTCCCCTTTATCTCTGGCCACGGTATAGAGCGGAGAGATTATAGTAGAGTGCTCCTTTATCTCTGGCCACAGTATAGAGCGGGGAGATTATAGTAGAGTGCCCCTTTATCTCTGGCCACAGTATAGAGCAGGGAGATTATAGTAGAGTGCTCCTTTATCTCTGGCCACGGTATAGAGTGGGGAGATTATAGTAGAGTTCTCCTTTATCTCTGGCCACAGTATAGAGCGGGGAGATTATAGTAGAGTGCCCCTTTATCTCTGGCCACAGTATAGAGTGGGGAGATTATAGTAGAGTGCTCCTTTATCTCTGGCCACAGTATAGAGCGGGGAGATTATAGTAGAGTGCCCCTTTATCTCTGGCCACAGTATAGAGCAGGGAGATTATAGTAGAGTGCCCCTTTATCTCTGGCCACAGTATAGAGCGGGGAGATTATAGTAGAGTGCCCCTTTATCTCTGGCCACAGAATAGAGCAGGGAGATTATAGTAGAGTGCTCCTTTATCTCTGGCCACGGTATAGAGTGGGGAGATTATAGTAGAGTGCTCCTTTATCTCTGGCCACAGTATAGAGCGGGGAGATTATAGTAGAGTGCCCCTTTATCTCTGGCCACAGTATAGAGTGGGGAGATTATAGTAGAGTGCTCCTTTATCTCTGGCCACAGTATAGAGCCGGGGAGATTATAGTAGAGTGCTCCTTTATCTCTGGCCACGGTATAGAGCAGAGAGATTATAGTAGAGTGCTCCTTTATCTCTGGCCACGGTATAGAGCAGGGAGATTATAGTAGAGTGCTCCTTTATCTCTGGCCACGGTACAGAGCGGAGAGATTATAGTAGAGTGCTCCTTTATCTCTGACCACAGTATAGAGCCGGGATATTATAGTAGAGTGCTCCTTTATCTCTGGCCACGGTATAGAGCGGGGAGATTATAGTAGAGTGCTCCTTTATCTCTGGCCACCGTATAGAGCAGAGAGATTATAGTAGAGTGCTCCTTTATCTCTGGCCACAGTATAGAGCAGGGAGATTATTGTAGAGTGCCCCTTTATCTCTGGCCACAGTATAGAGCAGGGAGATTATAGTAGAGTGCCCCTTTATCTCTGGCCACGGTATAGAGCAGGGAGATTATAGTAGAGTGCTCCTTTATCTCTGGCCACGGTATAGAGCGGGGAGATTATAGTAGAGTGCTCCTTTATCTCGGGCCATGGTATACAGCGGGGAGATCATAGTAGAGTGCCCCTTTATCTCTGGCCATGGTATAGAGCGGGGAGATTATAGTAGAGTGCTCCTTTATCTCTGGCCACGGTATAGAGCGGGGAGATTATAGTAGAGTGCTCCTTTATCTCTGGCCACGGTATAGAGTGGGGAGATTATAGTAGAGTGCTCCTTTATCTCTGGCCACAGTATAGAGCGGGGAGATTATAGTAGAGTGCTCCTTTATCTCTGGCCACGGCATAGAGCAGGGAGATTATAGTAGAGTGCCCCTTTATCTCTGGCCACGGTATAGAGCGGGGAGATTATAGTAGAGTGCTCCTTTATCTCGGGCCATGGTATAGAGCGGGGAGATCATAGTAGAGTGCCCCTTTATCTCTGGCCATGGTATAGAGCGGGGAGATTATAGTAGAGTGCTCCTTTATCTCTGGCCACGGTATAGAGCGGGGAGATCATAGTAGAGTGCCCCTTTATCTCTGGCCATGGTATAGAGCGGGGAGATTATAGTAGAGTCCTCCTTTATCTCTGGCCACAGTATAGAGCGGGGAGATTATAGTAGAGTGCTCCTTTATCTCTGGCCACTGTATAGAGCAGGGAGATTATAGTAGAGTGCCCCTTTATCTCTGGCCACTGTATAGAGCAGGGAGATTATAGTAGAGTGCCCCTTTATCTCTGGCCACAGTATAGAGCCGGGATATTATAGTAGAGTGCTCCTTTATCTCTGGCCACGGTATAGAGCGGGGAGATTACAGTAGAGTGCTCCTTTATATCTGGCCACTGTATAGAGCAGGGAGATTATAGTAGAGTGCCCCTTTATCTCTGGCCACGGTATAGAGCGGGGAGATTATAGTAGAGTGCTCCTTTATCTCTGGCCACAGTATAGAGCAGGGAGATTATAGTAGAGTGCTCCTTTATCTCTGGCCACGGTATAGAGCAGGGAGATTATAGTAGAGTGCTCCTTTATCTCTGGCCACAGTATAGAGCGGGGAGATTATAGTAGAGTGCCCCTTTATCTCTGGCCACGGTATAGAGCGGGGAGATTATAGTAGAGTGCTCCTTTATCTCTGGCCACAGTATAGAGCAGGGAGATTATAGTAGAGTGCTCCTTTATCTCTGGCCACGGTATAGAGCAGGGAGATTATAGTAGAGTGCTCCTTTATCTCTGGCCACAGTATAGAGCGGGGAGATTATAGTAGAGTGCCCCTTTATCTCTGGCCACGGTATAGAGTGGGGAGATTATAGTAGAGTGCTCCTTTATCTCTGGCCACGGTATAGAGCGCGGAGATTATAGTAGAGTGCCCCTTTATCTCTGGCCACAGTATAGAGCGGGGAGATTATAGTAGAGTGCTCCTTTATCTCTGGCCACGGTATAGAGCGGGGAGATTATAGTAGAGTACCCCTTTATCTCTGGCCACAGTATAGAGCCGGGAGATTATAGTAGAGTGCCCTTTATCTCTGGCCACTGTATAGAGCGGGGAGATAATAGTAGAGTGCTCCTTTATCTCTGGCCACGGTATAGAGCGGGGAGATTATAGTAGTGTGCCCCTTTATCTCTGGCCACGGTATAGAGCAGGGAGATTATAGTAGAGTGCTCCTTTATCTCTGGCCACGGTATAGAGCAGGGAGATTATAGTAGAGTGCTCCTTTATCTCTGGCCACAGTATAGAGCGGGGAGATTATAGTAGAGTGCTCCTTTATCTCTGGCCACGGTATAGAGCGGGGAGATTATAGTAGAGTGCCCCTTTATCTCTGGCCACAGTATAGAGCCGGGAGATTATAGTAGAGTGCTCCTTTATCTCTGGCCACGGTATAGAGCGGGGATATTATAGTAGAGTGCTCCTTTATCTCTGGCCACGGTATAGAGCGGGGAGATTATAGTAGAGTGCTCCTTTATCTCTGGCCACGGTATAGAGCGGGGAGATTATAGTAGAGTGCTCCTTTATCTCTGGCCACGGTATAGAGCGCGGAGATTATAGTAGAGTGCCCCTTTATCTCTGGCCACAGTATAGAGCGGGGAGATTATAGTAGAGTGCTCCTTTATCTCTGGCCACGGTATAGAGCGGGGAGATTATAGTAGAGTACCCCTTTATCTCTGGCCACAGTATAGAGCCGGGAGATTATAGTAGAGTGCCCTTTATCTCTGGCCACTGTATAGAGCGGGGAGATAATAGTAGAGTGCTCCTTTATCTCTGGCCACGGTATAGAGCGGGGAGATTATAGTAGTGTGCCCCTTATCTCTGGCCACGGTATAGAGCAGGGAGATTATAGTAGAGTGCTCCTTTATCTCTGGCCACGGTATAGAGCAGGGAGATTATAGTAGAGTGCTCCTTTATCTCTGGCCACAGTATAGAGCGGGGAGATTATAGTAGAGTGCTCCTTTATCTCTGGCCACGGTATAGAGCGGGGAGATTATAGTAGAGTGCCCCTTTATCTCTGGCCACAGTATAGAGCCGGGAGATTATAGTAGAGTGCTCCTTTATCTCTGGCCACGGTATAGAGCGGGGATATTATAGTAGAGTGCTCCTTTATCTCTGGCCACGGTATAGAGCGGGGAGATTATAGTAGAGTGCTCCTTTATCTCTGGCCACGGTATAGAGCGGGGAGATTATAGTAGAGTGCTCCTTTATCTCTGGCCACGGTATAGAGCAGGGAGATTGTAGTAGAGTGCTCCTTTATCTCTGGCCACGGTATAGAGGAGGGAGATTATAGTAGAGTGCTCCTTTATCTCTGGCCACGGTATAGAGCAGGGAGATTATAGTAGTGTGCTCCTTTATCTCTGGCCACAGTATAGAGCGGGGAGATTATAGTAGAGTGCTCCTTTATCTCTGGCCACGGTATAGAGCAGGGAGATTGTAGTAGAGTGCCCCTTTATCTCTGGCAACGGTATAGAGCGGGGAGATTATAGTAGAGTGCCCCTTTATCTCTGGCCACAGTATAGAGCAGGGAGATTATAGTAGAGTGCCCCTTTATCTCTGGCCACGGTATAGAGCGGGGAGATTATAGTAGAGTGCCCCTTTATCTCTGGCCACAGTATAGAGCAGGGAGATTATAGTAGTGTGCTCCTTTATCTCTGGCCACGGTATAGAGCAGGGAGATTATAGTAGAGTGCTCCTTTATCTCTGGCCACAGTATAGAGCAGGGAGATTATAGTAGAGTGCTCCTTTATCTCTGGCCACGGTATAGAGCGGGGAGATTATAGTAGAGTGCCCCTTTATCTCTGGCCACGGTATAGAGCGGGGAGATTATAGAAGAGTGCCCCTTTATCTCTGGCCACGGTATAGAGCGGGGAGATTATAGTAGAGTGCCCCTTTATTTCTGGCCACGGTAGAGAGCAGAGAGATTATAGTAGAGTGCTCCTTTTTCTCTGGCCACGGTATAGAGCGGGGAGATTATAGTAGAGTGCCCCTTTATTTCTGGCCACGGTAGAGAGCAGAGAGATTATAGTAGAGTGCTCCTTTATCTCTGGCCACGGTATAGAGCAGGGAGATTATAGTAGAGTGCCCCTTTATCTCTGGCCACAGTATAGAGCGGGGAGATTATAGTAGAGTGCTCTTTTATCTCTGGCCACGGTATAGAGCGGGGAGATTATAGTAGAGTGCCCCTTTATCTCTTGCCACGGTATAGAGCGGAGAGATTATAGTAGAGTGCCCCTTTATCTCTGGCCACGGTATAGAGCGGAGAGATTATAGTAGAGTGCTCCTTTATCTCTGGCCACGGTATAGAGCGGGGAGATTATAGTAGAGTGCCCCTTTATCTCTGGCCACAGTATAGAGCGGGGAGATTATAGTAGAGTGCCCCTTTATCTCTGGCCACGGTATAGAGCGGGGAGATTATAGTAGAGTGCCCCTTTATCTCTGGCCACGGTATAGAGCGGGGAGATTATAGTAGAGTGCCCCTTTATCTCTGGCCACGGTATAGAGCGGGGAGATTATAGTAGAGTGCCCCTTTATCTCTGGCCACGGTATAGAGCGGGGAGATTATAGTAGAGTGCTCCTTTATCTCTGGCCACGGTATAGAGCAGGGAGATTATAGTAGAGTGCCCCTTTATCTCTGGCCACGGTATAGAGCGGGGAGATTATAGTAGAGTGCTCCTTTATCTCTGGCCACAGTATAGAGCCGGGAGATTATAGTAGAGTGCTCCTTTATCTCTGGCCACGGTATAGAGCGGGGAGATTATAGTAGAATGCCCCTTTATCTCTGGCCACGGTATAGAGCGGGGAGATTATAGTAGAGTGCTCCTTTATCTCTGGCCACGGTATAGAGCGAGGACATTATAGTAGTGTGCTCCTTTATCTCTGGCCACAGTATAGAGCGGGGAGATCATAGTAGAGTGCCCCTTTATCTCTGGCCACGGTATAGAGCGGGGAGATTATAGTAGAGTGCTCCTTTATCTCTGGCCACGGTATATAGAGCCGGGAGATTATAGTAGAGTGCCCCTTTATCTCTGGCCATGGTATAGAGCCGGGAGATTATAGTAGAGTGCTCCTTTATCTCTGGCCACGGTATAGAGCGGGGAGATTATAGTAGAGTGCCCCTTTATCTCTGGCCACGGTATAGAGCGGGGAGATTGTAGTAGAGTGCTCCTTTATCTCTGGCCACGGTATAGAGCGGGGAGATTATAGTAGAGTTCTCCTTTATCTCTGGCCACGGTATAGAGCAGGGAGATTATAGTAGAGTGCTCCTTTATCTCTGGCCACAGTATAGAGCGGGGAGATTATTGTAGAGTGCTCCTTTATCTCTGGCCACGGTATAGAGCGGGGAGATTATAGTAGAGTGCTCCTTTATCTCTGGCCACGGTATAGAGCAGGGAGATTATAGTAGAGTGCCCCTTTATCTCTGGCCACGGTATAGAGCGAGGAGATTATAGTAGAGTGCCCCTTTATCTCTGGCCACGGTATAGAGTGGGGAGATTATAGTAGAGTGCCCCTTTATCTCTGGCCACGGTATAGAGCGGGGAGATTATAGTAGAGTGCTCCTATATCTCTGGCCACGGTATAGAGCAGGGAGATTATAGTAGAGTGCTCCTTTATCTCTGGCCACGGTATAGAGCAGGGAGGTTATAGTAGAGTGCTCCTTTATCTCTGGCCACAGTATAGAGCAGGGAGATTATAGTAGTGTGCCCCTTTATCTCTGGCCACGGTATAGAGCAGGGAGATTATAGTAGAGTGCCCCTTTATCTCTGGCCACGGTATAGAGCGGAGAGATTATAGTAGAGTGCCCCTTTATCTCTGGCCATGGTATAGAGCCGGGAGATTATAGTAGAGTGCCCCTTTATCTCTGGCCATGGTATAGAGCCGGGAGATTATAGTAGAGTGCTCCTTTATCTCTGGCCACGGTATAGAGCGGGGAGATTATAGTAGAGTGCCCCTTTATCTCTGGCCACGGTATAGAGCGGGGAGATTGTAGTAGAGTGCTCCTTTATCTCTGGCCACGGTATAGAGCGGGGAGATTATAGTAGAGTTCTCCTTTATCTCTGGCCACGGTATAGAGCAGGGAGATTATAGTAGAGTGCTCCTTTATCTCTGGCCACAGTATAGAGCAGGGAGATTATAGTAGAGTGCTCCTTTATCTCTGGCCACAGTATAGAGCGGGGAGATTATTGTAGAGTGCTCCTTTATCTCTGGCCACGGTATAGAGCGGGGAGATTATAGTAGAGTGCTCCTTTATCTCTGGCCACGGTATAGAGCAGGGAGATTATAGTAGAGTGCCCCTTTATCTCTGGCCACGGTATAGAGCGGGGAGATTATAGTAGAGTGCCCCTTTATCTCTGGCCACGGTATAGAGCGGGGAGATTATAGTAGAGTGCCCCTTTATCTCTGGCCACGGTATAGAGCGGGGAGATTATAGTAGAGTGCTCCTTTATCTCTGGCCACGGTATAGAGCAGGGAGATTATAGTAGAGTGCCCCTTTATCTCTGGCCACGGTATAGAGCGGGGAGATTATAGTAGAGTGCTCCTTTATCTCTGGCCACAGTATAGAGCCGGGAGATTATAGTAGAGTGCTCCTTTATCTCTGGCCACGGTATAGAGCGGGGAGATTATAGTAGAATGCCCCTTTATCTCTGGCCACGGAATAGAGCGGGGAGATTATAGTAGAGTGCTCCTTTATCTCTGGCCACGGTATAGAGCGAGGAGATTATAGTAGTGTGCTCCTTTATCTCTGGCCACAGTATAGAGCGGGGAGATCATAGTAGAGTGCCCCTTTATCTCTGGCCACGGTATAGAGCGGGGAGATTATAGTAGAGTGCTCCTTTATCTCTGGCCACGGTATATAGAGCCGGGAGATTATAGTAGAGTGCCCCTTTATCTCTGGCCATGGTATAGAGCCGGGAGATTATAGTAGAGTGCTCCTTTATCTCTGGCCACGGTATAGAGCGGGGAGATTATAGTAGAGTGCCCCTTTATCTCTGGCCACGGTATAGAGCGGGGAGATTGTAGTAGAGTGCTCCTTTATCTCTGGCCACGGTATAGAGCGGGGAGATTATAGTAGAGTTCTCCTTTATCTCTGGCCACGGTATAGAGCAGGGAGATTATAGTAGAGTGCTCCTTTATCTCTGGCCACAGTATAGAGCGGGGAGATTATTGTAGAGTGCTCCTTTATCTCTGGCCACGGTATAGAGCGGGGAGATTATAGTAGAGTGCTCCTTTATCTCTGGCCACGGTATAGAGCAGGGAGATTATAGTAGAGTGCCCCTTTATCTCTGGCCACGGTATAGAGCGGGGAGATTATAGTAGAGTGCCCCTTTATCTCTGGCCACGGTATAGAGTGGGGAGATTATAGTAGAGTGCTCCTTTATCTCTGGCCACAGTATAGAGCAGGGAGATTATAGTAGTGTGCCCCTTTATCTCTGGCCACGGTATAGAGCAGGGAGATTATAGTAGAGTGCCCCTTTATCTCTGGCCACGGTATAGAGCGGGGAGATTATAGTAGAGTGCTCCTTTATCTCGGGCCATGGTATAGAGCGGGGAGATTATAGTAGAGTGCCCCTTTATCTCTGGCCACAGTATAGAGGGGGGAGATTATAGTAGAGTGCTCCTTTATCTCTGGCCACGGTATAGAGCGGGGAGATTATAGTAGAGTGCCCCTTTATTTCTGGCCACGGTAGAGAGCAGAGAGATTATAGTAGAGTGCTCCTTTATCTCTGGCCACGGTATAGAGCGGGGAGATTATAGTAGAGTGCCCCTTTATCTCTGGCCACGGTATAGAGCGGGGAGATTATAGTAGAGTGCCCCTTTATCTCTGGCCACGGTATAGAGCGGGGAGATTATAGTAGAGTGCCCCTTTATTTCTGGCCACGGTAGAGAGCAGAGAGATTATAGTAGAGTGCTCCTTTATCTCTGGCCACGGTATAGAGCAGGGAGATTATAGTAGAGTGCCCCTTTATCTCTGGCCACAGTATAGAGCGGGGAGATTATAGTAGAGTGCTCTTTTATCTCTGGCCACGGTATAGAGCGGGGAGATTATAGTAGAGTGCCCCTTTATCTCTGGCCACGGTATAGAGCGGAGAGATTATAGTAGAGTGCCCCTTTATCTCTGGCCACGGTATAGAGCGGAGAGATTATAGTAGAGTGCTCCTTTATCTCTGGCCACGGTATAGAGCGGGGAGATTATAGTAGAGTGCCCCTTTATCTCTGGCCACAGTATAGAGCGGGGAGATTATAGTAGAGTGCCCCTTTATCTCTGGCCACGGTATAGAGCGGGGAGATTATAGTAGAGTGCCCCTTTATCTCTGGCCACGGTATAGAGCGGGGAGATTATAGTAGAGTGCCCCTTTATCTCTGGCCACGGTATAGAGCGGGGAGATTATAGTAGAGTGCCCCTTTATCTCTGGCCACGGTATAGAGCGGGGAGATTATAGTAGAGTGCTCCTTTATCTCTGGCCACGGTATAGAGCAGGGAGATTATAGTAGAGTGCCCCTTTATCTCTGGCCACGGTATAGTGCGGGGAGATTATAGTAGAGTGCTCCTTTATCTCTGGCCACGGTATAGAGCGGGGAGATTATAGTAGAATGCCCCTTTATCTCTGGCCACGGTATAGAGCGGGGAGATTATAGTAGAGTGCTCCTTTATCTCTGGCCACGGTATAGAGCGAGGAGATTATAGTAGAGTGCCCCTTTATCTCTGGCCACGGTATAGAGCAGGGAGATTATAGTAGAGTGCCCCTTTATCTCTGGCCACGGTATAGAGCGGGGAGATTATAGTAGAGTGCTCCTTTATCTCTGGCCACAGTAAAGAGCAGGGAGATTATAGTAGAGTGCTCCTTTATCTCTGGCCACAGTATAGAGCGGGGAGATCATAGTAGAGTGCCCCTTTATCTCTGGCCACGGTATAGAGCGGGGAGATTATAGTAGAGTGCTCCTTTATCTCTGGCCACGGTATATAGAGCCGGGAGATTATAGTAGAGTGCCCCTTTATCTCTGGCCATGGTATAGAGCCGGGAGATTATAGTAGAGTGCTCCTTTATCTCTGGCCACGGTATAGAGCGGGGAGATTATAGTATAGTGCCCCTTTATCTCTGGCCACGGTATAGAGCGGGGAGATTGTAGTAGAGTGCTCCTTTATCTCTGGCCACGGTATAGAGCGGGGAGATTATAGTAGAGTTCTCCTTTATCTCTGGCCACGGTATATAGAGCCGGGAGATTATAGTAGAGTGCCCCTTTATCTCTGGCCATGGTATAGAGCCGGGAGATTATAGTAGAGTGCTCCTTTATCTCTGGCCACGGTATAGAGCGGGGAGATTATAGTAGAGTGCCCCTTTATCTCTGGCCACGGTATAGAGCGGGGAGATTGTAGTAGAGTGCTCCTTTATCTCTGGCCACGGTATAGAGCGGGGAGATTATAGTAGAGTTCTCCTTTATCTCTGGCCACAGTATAGAGCAGGGAGATTATAGTAGTGTGCCCCTTTATCTCTGGCCACGGTATAGAGCAGGGAGATTATAGTAGAGTGCCCCTTTATCTCTGGCCACGGTATAGAGCGGGGAGATTATAGTAGAGTGCCCCTTTATCTCTGGCCATGGTATAGAGCCGGGAGATTATAGTAGAGTGCCCCTTTATCTCTGGCCATGGTATAGAGCCGGGAGATTATAGTAGAGTGCTCCTTTATCTCTGGCCACGGTATAGAGCGGGGAGATTATAGTAGAGTGCCCCTTTATCTCTGGCCACGGTATAGAGCGGGGAGATTGTAGTAGAGTGCTCCTTTATCTCTGGCCACGGTATAGAGCGGGGAGATTATAGTAGAGTTCTCCTTTATCTCTGGCCACGGTATAGAGCAGGGAGATTATAGTAGAGTGCTCCTTTATCTCTGGCCACAGTATAGAGCGGGGAGATTATTGTAGAGTGCTCCTTTATCTCTGGCCACGGTATAGAGCGGGGAGATTATAGTAGAGTGCTCCTTTATCTCTGGCCACGGTATAGAGCAGGGAGATTATAGTAGAGTGCCCCTTTATCTCTGGCCACGGTATAGAGCGGGGAGATTATAGTAGAGTGCCCCTTTATCTCTGGCCACGGTATAGAGTGGGGAGATTATAGTAGAGTGCCCCTTTATCTCTGGCCACGGTATAGAGCGGGGAGATTATAGTAGAGTGCTCCTATATCTCTGGCCACGGTATAGAGCAGGGAGATTATAGTAGAGTGCTCCTTTATCTCTGGCCACAGTATAGAGCAGGGAGATTATAGTAGTGTGCCCCTTTATCTCTGGCCACGGTATAGAGCAGGGAGATTATAGTAGAGTGCCCCTTTATCTCTGGCCACGGTATAGAGCGGGGAGATTATAGTAGAGTGCTCCTTTATCTCGGGCCATGGTATAGAGCGGGGAGATTATAGTAGAGTGCCCCTTTATCTCTGGCCACAGTATAGAGGGGGGAGATTATAGTAGAGTGCTCCTTTATCTCTGGCCACGGTGGAGAGCAGAGAGATTATAGTAGAGTGCTCCTTTATCTCTGGACACGGTATAGAGCGGGGAGATTATAGTAGAGTGCCCCTTTATCTCTGGCCACGGTATAGAGCGGGGAGATTATAGTAGAGTGCCCCTTTATTTCTGGCCACGGTAGAGAGCAGAGAGATTATAGTAGAGTGCTCCTTTATCTCTGGCCACGGTATAGAGCGGGGAGATTATAGTAGAGTGCCCCTTTATCTCTGGCCACGGTATAGAGCGGGGAGATTATAGTAGAGTGCCCCTTTATCTCTGGCCACGGTATAGAGCGGGGAAATTATAGTAGAGTGCCCCTTTATTTCTGGCCACGGTAGAGAGCAGAGAGATTATAGTAGAGTGCCCCTTTATCTCTGGCCACGGTATAGAGCGGAGAGATTATAGTAGAGTGCCCCTTTATCTCTGGCCACGGTATAGAGCGGGGAGATTATAGTAGAGTGCCCCTTTATCTCTGGCCACAGTATAGAGCGGGGAGATTATAGTAGAGTGCCCCTTTATCTCTGGCCACGGTATAGAGCGGGGAGATTATAGTAGAGTGCCCCTTTATCTCTGGCCACGGTATAGAGCGGGGAGATTATAGTAGAGTGCCCCTTTATCTCTGGCCACGGTATAGAGCAGGGAGATTATAGTAGAGTGCCCCTTTATCTCTGGCCACGGTATAGAGCGGGGAGATTATAGTAGAGTGCTCCTTTATCTCTGGCCACGGTATAGAGCAGGGAGATTATAGTAGAGTGCCCCTTTATCTCTGGCCACGGTATAGTGCGGGGAGATTATAGTAGAGTGCTCCTTTATCTCTGGCCACGGTATAGAGCGGGGAGATTATAGTAGAGTGCTCCTTTATCTCTGGCCACGGTATAGAGCGAGGAGATTATAGTAGTGTGCTCCTTTATCTCTGGCCACAGTATAGAGCGGGGAGATCATAGTAGAGTGCCCCTTTATCTCTGGCCACGGTATAGAGCGGGGAGATTATAGTAGAGTGCTCCTTTATCTCTGGCCACGGTATATAGAGCCGGGAGATTATAGTAGAGTGCCCCTTTATCTCTGGCCATGGTATAGAGCCGGGAGATTATAGTAGAGTGCTCCTTTATCTCTGGCCACGGTATAGAGCGGGGAGATTATAGTAGAGTGCCCCTTTATCTCTGGCCACGGTATAGAGCGGGGAGATTGTAGTAGAGTGCTCCTTTATCTCTGGCCACGGTATAGAGCGGGGAGATTATAGTAGAGTTCTCCTTTATCTCCGGCCACGGTATAGAGCAGGGAGATTATAGTAGAGTGCTCCTTTATCTCTGGCCACAGTATAGAGCGGGCAGATTATTGTAGAGTGCTCCTTTATCTCTGGCTACGGTATAGAGCGGGGAGATTATAGTAGAGTGCTCCTTTATCTCTGGCCACGGTATAGAGCAGGGAGATTATAGTAGAGTGCCCCTTTATCTCTGGCCACGGTATAGAGCGGGGAGATTATAGTAGAGTGCCCCTTTATCTCTGGCCACGGTATAGAGTGGGGAGATTATAGTAGAGTGCCCCTTTATCTCTGGCCACGGTATAGAGCGGGGAGATTATAGTAGAGTGCTCCTATATCTCTGGCCACGGTATAGAGCAGGGAGATTATAGTAGAGTGCTCCTTTATCTCTGGCCACAGTATAGAGCGGGGAGATTATAGTAGAGTGCTCCTTTATCTCTGGCCACAGTATAGAGCGGGGAGATTATAGTAGAGTGCCCCTTTATCTCTGGCCACGGTATAGAGCAGGGAGATTATAGTAGAGTGCCCCTTTATCTCTGGCCACAGTATAGAGCGGGGAGATTATAGTAGAGTGCCCCTTTATCTCTGGCCACGGTATAGAGCGGGGAGATTATAGTAGAGTGCTCCTTTATCGCTGGCCACGGTATAGAGCGGGGAGATTATAGTAGAGTGCTCCTTTATCTCTGGCCACGGTATAGAGCGGGGAGATTATAGTAGAGTGCCCCTTTATCTCTGGCCACAGTATAGAGGGGGGAGATTATAGTAGAGTGCTCCTTTATCTCTGGCCACGGTATAGAGCGGGGAGATTATAGTAGAGTGCCCCTTTATCTCTGGCCACAGTATAGAGCGGGGAGATTATAGTAGAGTGCTCCTTTATCTCTGGCCACAGTATAGAGCAGGGAGATTATAGTAGAGTGCTCCTTTATCTCTGGCCACGGTATAGAGCGGGGAGATTATAGTAGAGTGCCCCTTTATCTCTGGCCACAGTATAGAGCAGGGAGATTATAGTAGTGTGCCCCTTTATCTCTGGCCACGGTATAGAGCGGGGAGATTATAGTAGAGTGCTCCTTTATCTCTGGCCACGGTATAGAGCAGGGAGATTATAGTAGAGTGCTCCTTTATCTCTGGCCACAGTATAGAGCGGGGAGATTATAGTAGAATGCCCCTTTATCTCTGGCCATGGTATAGAGCGGGGAGATTATAGTAGAGTGCTCCTTTATCTCTGGCCACAGTATAGAGCGGGGAGATTATAGTAGAGTGCCCCTTTATCTCTGGCCACAGTATAAAGCAGGGAGATTATAGTAGAGTGCTCCTTTATCTCTGGCCACAGTATAGAGCGGGGAGATTATAGTAGAGTGCCCCTTTATCTCTGGCCATGGTATAGAGCGGGGAGATTATAGTAGAATGCCCCTTTATCTCTGGCCATGGTATAGAGCGGGGAGATTATAGTAGAGTGCTCCTTTATCTCTGGCCACAGTATAGAGCGGGGAGATTATAGTAGAGTGCTCCTTTATCTCTGGCCACGGTATAGAGCGGGGGACTTATAGAAGAGTGCCCCTTTATCTCTGGTCACGGTATAGAGCAGGGAGATTATAGAAGAGTGCCCCTTTATCTCTGGCCACGGTATAGAGCGGGGAGATTATAGTAGAGTGCCCCTTTATCTCTGGCCACAGTATAGAGCAGGGAGATTATAGTAGAGTTCCCCTTTATCTCTGGCCACGGTATAGAGCGGGGAGATTATAGTAGAGTGCTCCTTTATCTCTGGCCACAGTATAGAGCGGGGAGATTATAGTAGAGTGCTCCTTTATCTCTGGCCATGGTATAGAGCAGGGAGATTATAGTAGAGTGCTCCTTTATCTCTGGCCACGGTATAGAGCAGGGAGATCATAGTAGAGTGCTCCTTTATCTCTGGCCACGGTATAGAGGGGGGAGATTTTAGTAGAGAGCTCCTTTATCTCTGGCCACGGTATAGAGTGGGGAGATTATAGTAGAGTGCCCCTTTATCTCTGGCCACGGTATAGAGAGGGGAGATTATAGTAGAGTGCTCCTTTATTTCTGGCCACAGTATAGAGCGGGGAGATTATAGTAGAGTGCTCCTTTATCTCCAGGCCACGGTATAAAGCGGGGAGATTATAGTAGAGTGCTCCTTTATCTCTGGCCACGGTATAGAGCAGGGAGATTATAGTAGAGTGCCCCTTTATCTCTGGCAACGGTATAGAGCGGTGAGATTATAGTAGAGTGCCCCTTTATCTCTGGCCACGGTATAGAGCGGGGAGATTATAGTAGAGTGCTCCTTTATCTCTGGCCACGGTATAGAGCGGGGAGATTATAGTAGAGTGCTCCTTTATCTCTGGCCACGGTATAGAGCGGGGAGATTATAGTAGAGTGCTCCTTTATCTCTGGCCACGGTATAGAGCAGGGAGATTATAGTAGAGTGCTCCTTTATCTCTGGCCATGGTATAGAGCGGGGAGATTATAGTAGAGTGCCCCTTTATCTCTGGCCACGGTATAGAGTGGGGAGATTATAGTAGAGTGCCCCTTTATCTCTGGCCACGGTATAGAGAGGGGAGATTATAGTAGAGTGCTCCTTTATTTCTGGCCACAGTATAGAGCGGGGAGATTATAGTAGAGTGCTCCTTTATCTCCAGGCCACGGTATAAAGCGGGGAGATTATAGTAGAGTGCTCCTTTATCTCTGGCCACGGTATAGAGCAGGGAGATTATAGTAGAGTGCCCCTTTATCTCTGGCAGCGGTATAGTGCGGGGAGATTATAGTAGAGTGCTCCTTTATCTCTGGCCACGGTATAGAGCGGGGAGATTATAGTAGAGTGCTCCTTTATCTCTGGCCACGGTATAGAGCGAGGAGATTATAGTAGTGTGCTCCTTTATCTCTGGCCACAGTATAGAGCGGGGAGATCATAGTAGAGTGCCCCTTTATCTCTGGCCACGGTATAGAGCGGGGAGATTATAGTAGAGTGCTCCTTTATCTCTGGCCACGGTATATAGAGCCGGGAGATTATAGTAGAGTGCCCCTTTATCTCTGGCCATGGTATAGAGCCGGGAGATTATAGTAGAGTGCTCCTTTATCTCTGGCCACGGTATAGAGCGGGGAGATTATAGTAGAGTGCCCCTTTATCTCTGGCCACGGTATAGAGCGGGGAGATTGTAGTAGAGTGCTCCTTTATCTCTGGCCACGGTATAGAGCGGGGAGATTATAGTAGAGTTCTCCTTTATCTCCGGCCACGGTATAGAGCAGGGAGATTATAGTAGAGTGCTCCTTTATCTCTGGCCACAGTATAGAGCGGGCAGATTATTGTAGAGTGCTCCTTTATCTCTGGCCACGGTATAGAGCGGGGAGATTATAGTAGAGTGCTCCTTTATCTCTGGCCACGGTATAGAGCAGGGAGATTATAGTAGAGTGCCCCTTTATCTCTGGCCACGGTATAGAGCGGGGAGATTATAGTAGAGTGCCCCTTTATCTCTGGCCACGGTATAGAGTGGGGAGATTATAGTAGAGTGCCCCTTTATCTCTGGCCACGGTATAGAGCGGGGAGATTATAGTAGAGTGCTCCTATATCTCTGGCCACGGTATAGAGCAGGGAGATTATAGTAGAGTGCTCCTTTATCTCTGGCCACAGTATAGAGCGGGGAGATTATAGTAGAGTGCTCCTTTATCTCTGGCCACAGTATAGAGCGGGGAGATTATAGTAGAGTGCCCCTTTATCTCTGGCCACGGTATAGAGCAGGGAGATTATAGTAGAGTGCCCCTTTATCTCTGGCCACAGTATAGAGCGGGGAGATTATAGTAGAGTGCCCCTTTATCTCTGGCCACGGTATAGAGCGGGGAGATTATAGTAGAGTGCTCCTTTATCGCTGGCCACGGTATAGAGCGGGGAGATTATAGTAGAGTGCTCCTTTATCTCTGGCCACGGTATAGAGCGGGGAGATTATAGTAGAGTGCCCCTTTATCTCTGGCCACAGTATAGAGGGGGGAGATTATAGTAGAGTGCTCCTTTATCTCTGGCCACGGTATAGAGCGGGGAGATTATAGTAGAGTGCCCCTTTATCTCTGGCCACAGTATAGAGCGGGGAGATTATAGTAGAGTGCTCCTTTATCTCTGGCCACAGTATAGAGCAGGGAGATTATAGTAGAGTGCTCCTTTATCTCTGGCCACGGTATAGAGCGGGGAGATTATAGTAGAGTGCCCCTTTATCTCTGGCCACAGTATAGAGCAGGGAGATTATAGTAGTGTGCCCCTTTATCTCTGGCCACGGTATAGAGCGGGGAGATTATAGTAGAGTGCTCCTTTATCTCTGGCCACGGTATAGAGCAGGGAGATTATAGTAGAGTGCTCCTTTATCTCTGGCCACAGTATAGAGCGGGGAGATTATAGTAGAATGCCCCTTTATCTCTGGCCATGGTATAGAGCGGGGAGATTATAGTAGAGTGCTCCTTTATCTCTGGCCACAGTATAGAGCGGGGAGATTATAGTAGAGTGCCCCTTTATCTCTGGCCACAGTATAAAGCAGGGAGATTATAGTAGAGTGCTCCTTTATCTCTGGCCACAGTATAGAGCGGGGAGATTATAGTAGAGTGCCCCTTTATCTCTGGCCATGGTATAGAGCGGGGAGATTATAGTAGAATGCCCCTTTATCTCTGGCCATGGTATAGAGCGGGGAGATTATAGTAGAGTGCTCCTTTATCTCTGGCCACAGTATAGAGCGGGGAGATTATAGTAGAGTGCTCCTTTATCTCTGGCCACGGTATAGAGCGGGGGGATTATAGAAGAGTGCCCCTTTATCTCTGGTCACGGTATAGAGCAGGGAGATTATAGAAGAGTGCCCCTTTATCTCTGGCCACGGTATAGAGCGGGGAGATTATAGTAGAGTGCCCCTTTATCTCTGGCCACAGTATAGAGCAGGGAGATTATAGTAGAGTTCCCCTTTATCTCTGGCCACGGTATAGAGCGGGGAGATTATAGTAGAGTGCTCCTTTATCTCTGGCCACAGTATAGAGCGGGGAGATTATAGTAGAGTGCTCCTTTATCTCTGGCCATGGTATAGAGCAGGGAGATTATAGTAGAGTGCTCCTTTATCTCTGGCCACGGTATAGAGCAGGGAGATCATAGTAGAGTGCTCCTTTATCTCTGGCCACGGTATAGAGGGGGGAGATTTTAGTAGAGAGCTCCTTTATCTCTGGCCACGGTATAGAGTGGGGAGATTATAGTAGAGTGCCCCTTTATCTCTGGCCACGGTATAGAGAGGGGAGATTATAGTAGAGTGCTCCTTTATTTCTGGCCACAGTATAGAGCGGGGAGATTATAGTAGAGTGCTCCTTTATCTCCAGGCCACGGTATAAAGCGGGGAGATTATAGTAGAGTGCTCCTTTATCTCTGGCCACGGTATAGAGCAGGGAGATTATAGTAGAGTGCCCCTTTATCTCTGGCAACGGTATAGAGCGGTGAGATTATAGTAGAGTGCCCCTTTATCTCTGGCCACGGTATAGAGCGGGGAGATTATAGTAGAGTGCTCCTTTATCTCTGGCCACGGTATAGAGCGGGGAGATTATAGTAGAGTGCTCCTTTATCTCTGGCCACGGTATAGAGCGGGGAGATTATAGTAGAGTGCTCCTTTATCTCTGGCCACGGTATAGAGCAGGGAGATTATAGTAGAGTGCTCCTTTATCTCTGGCCATGGTATAGAGCGGGGAGATTATAGTAGAGTGCTCCTTTATCTCTGGCCACGGTATAGAGCGGGGAGATAATAGTAGACTGCTCCTTTATCTCTGGCCACAGTATAGAGCAGGGAGATTATAGTAGAGTGCTCCTTTATCTCTGGCCATGGTATAGAGCGGGGAGATTATAGTAGAGTGCTCCTTTATCTCTGGCCACGGTATAGAGGGGGGAGATTATAGTAGAGTGCTCCTTTATCTCTGGCCACGGTATAGAGCGGGGAGATTATAGTAGAGTGCCCCTTTATCTCTGGCCACAGTATAGAGCGGGGAGATTATAGTAGAGTGCTCCTTTATCTCTGGCCACAGTATAGAGCAGGGAGATTATAGTAGAGTGCTCCTTTATCTCTGGCCACGGTATAGAGCGGGGAGATTATAGTAGAGTGCCCCTTTATCTCTGGCCACAGTATAGAGGGGGGAGATTATAGTAGAGTGCTCCTTTATCTCTGGCCACGGTATAGAGCGGGGAGATTATAGTAGAGTGCCCCTTTATCTCTGGCCACAGTATAGAGCGGGGAGATTATAGTAGAGTGCTCCTTTATCTCTGGCCACAGTATAGAGCAGGGAGATTATAGTAGAGTGCTCCTTTATCTCTGGCCACGGTATAGAGCGGGGAGATTATAGTAGAGTGCCCCTTTATCTCTGGCCACAGTATAGAGCAGGGAGATTATAGTAGTGTGCCCCTTTATCTCTGGCCACGGTATAGAGCGGGGAGATTATAGTAGAGTGCTCCTTTATCTCTGGCCACGGTATAGAGCAGGGAGATTATAGTAGAGTGCTCCTTTATCTCTGGCCACAGTATAGAGCGGGGAGATTATAGTAGAATGCCCCTTTATCTCTGGCCATGGTATAGAGCGGGGAGATTATAGTAGAGTGCTCCTTTATCTCTGGCCACAGTATAGAGCGGGGAGATTATAGTAGAGTGCCCCTTTATCTCTGGCCACAGTATAAAGCAGGGAGATTATAGTAGAGTGCTCCTTTATCTCTGGCCACAGTATAGAGCGGGGAGATTATAGTAGAGTGCCCCTTTATCTCTGGCCATGGTATAGAGCGGGGAGATTATAGTAGAATGCCCCTTTATCTCTGGCCATGGTATAGAGCGGGGAGATTATAGTAGAGTGCTCCTTTATCTCTGGCCACAGTATAGAGCGGGGAGATTATAGTAGAGTGCTCCTTTATCTCTGGCCACGGTATAGAGCGGGGGGATTATAGAAGAGTGCCCCTTTATCTCTGGTCACGGTATAGAGCAGGGAGATTATAGAAGAGTGCCCCTTTATCTCTGGCCACGGTATAGAGCGGGGAGATTATAGTAGAGTGCCCCTTTATCTCTGGCCACAGTATAGAGCAGGGAGATTATAGTAGAGTTCCCCTTTATCTCTGGCCACGGTATAGAGCGGGGAGATTATAGTAGAGTGCTCCTTTATCTCTGGCCACAGTATAGAGCGGGGAGATTATAGTAGAGTGCTCCTTTATCTCTGGCCATGGTATAGAGCAGGGAGATTATAGTAGAGTGCTCCTTTATCTCTGGCCACGGTATAGAGCAGGGAGATCATAGTAGAGTGCTCCTTTATCTCTGGCCACGGTATAGAGGGGGGAGATTTTAGTAGAGAGCTCCTTTATCTCTGGCCACGGTATAGAGTGGGGAGATTATAGTAGAGTGCCCCTTTATCTCTGGCCACGGTATAGAGAGGGGAGATTATAGTAGAGTGCTCCTTTATTTCTGGCCACAGTATAGAGCGGGGAGATTATAGTAGAGTGCTCCTTTATCTCCAGGCCACGGTATAAAGCGGGGAGATTATAGTAGAGTGCTCCTTTATCTCTGGCCACGGTATAGAGCAGGGAGATTATAGTAGAGTGCCCCTTTATCTCTGGCAACGGTATAGAGCGGTGAGATTATAGTAGAGTGCCCCTTTATCTCTGGCCACGGTATAGAGCGGGGAGATTATAGTAGAGTGCTCCTTTATCTCTGGCCACGGTATAGAGCGGGGAGATTATAGTAGAGTGCTCCTTTATCTCTGGCCACGGTATAGAGCGGGGAGATTATAGTAGAGTGCTCCTTTATCTCTGGCCACGGTATAGAGCAGGGAGATTATAGTAGAGTGCTCCTTTATCTCTGGCCATGGTATAGAGCGGGGAGATTATAGTAGAGTGCTCCTTTATCTCTGGCCACGGTATAGAGCGGGGAGATAATAGTAGACTGCTCCTTTATCTCTGGCCACAGTATAGAGCGGGGAGATTATAGTAGAGTGCCCTGCCAAATGTGCACACTGCGGGTCTGTCTCTCTACTAGGCGGATGTGCAGTAATGGACGAGTCGTTACCGTGCCATCATCCCTGCCAAATGTGCACACCGCTGGTCTGTCCCTCCATTAGGCAGATGTGGGGTAATGGGCGAGTCGTTACCGTGCCGCCGCTGGTGCCAAATGTGCACACCACGGGCCTGTCTCTCCATTAGGCGGATGTGGGGTAATGGGCGAGTCGTTATCGTGCTGCCATTCCTGCCAAATGCGCACACCGCGGGTCTGTCCTTCCATTAGGCGGATGTGGGGTAATGGGTGAGTAGTTACCGTTCCATCATCCCTGCCAAATAGGCACACCGCAGGTCTGTCTCTCCATTAGGCGGATGTGGGGTAATGGGCGAGTCGTTACCGTGCCATCATCCCTGCCAAATGCGCACACCGCAGGTCTGTCCCTCTATTAGGCGGATGTGAGGTAATGGGTGAGTCGTTACCGTGCCGCTGTCCCTGCCAAATGTGCACACCGCGGGTCTGTCCCTCCATTAGGCAGATGTGGTGTAATGGGCGAGTCGTTACCATGCCGCTGTCCCTGCCAAATGCGCACACCGCTGGTCTGTCCCTCCATTAGGCGGATGTGGGGTAATGGGCGAGTCGTTACTGTGCCACTGTCACTGCCAAATGCGCACACCGCAGGTCTGTCCCTCCATTAGGCGGATGTGGGGTAATGGGCGAGTCGTTACCGTGCCGCTGTCCCTGCCAAATGTGCACACCGCGGGTTTGTCCCTCCATTAGGCGGATGTGGGGTAATGGGCGAGTCGTTACCGTGCTGCTGTCACTGCCAAATGTGCACACCGCAGGTCTGTCCCTCCATTAGGCAGATGTGGGGTAATGGGCGAGTCGTTACCGTGCTGCCATGCCTGCCAAATGTGCACACCGCTGGTCTGTCCCTCAATTAGGCAGATGTGGTGTAATGGGCGAATCGTTACCGTGCCGCTGTCCCTGCCAAATGTGCACACCGTGGGTCTGTCCCTCCATTAGGCGGATGTGGGGTAATAGGCGAGTCGTTACCGTACGGCCATCCCTGCCAAATGTGCACACCGCTGGTCTGTCCCTCCATTAGGTGGATGTGGTGTAATGGGCGAGTCGTTACCGTGCCGCTGTCCCTGCCAAATGTGCACACCGCGGGTCTGTCCCTCCATTAGGCAGATGTGGGGTAATGGGCGAGTCGTTACCGTGCCGCTGTCCCTGCCAAATGTGCACACCGCAGGTCTGTCCCTCCATTAGGCGGATGTGGGGTAATGGGCGAGTCGTTACCGTGCTGCCATCCCTGCCAAATGTGCACACCGCGGGTCTGTCCCTCCATTAGGTGGATGTGGTGTAATGGGCGAATCGTTACCGTGCCGCTGTCCCTGCCAAATGTGCACACCGTGGGTTTGTCCCTCCATTAGGCGGATGTGGGGTAATGGGCGAGTCGTTACCTTGCCGCTGTCCCTGCCAAATGTGCACACCGCGGGTCTGTCCCTCAATTAGGTGGATGTGGTGTAATGGGCGAATTTTTACCGTGCCGCTGTCCCTGCCAAATGTGCACACCGCGGGTTTGTCCCTCCATTAGGCGTATGTGGGGTAATGGGCGAGTCGTTACCTTGCCGCTGTCCCTGCCAAATGTGCACACCGCTGGTCTGTCCCTCCATTAGGCGGATGTGGGGTAATGGGCGAGTCGTTACCATGCCGCTGTCCCTGCCAAATGTGCACACCGCGGGTCTGTCCCTCCATTAGGCAGATGTGGGGTAATGGGCGAGTCGTTACCTTGCCGCTGTCCCTGCCAAATGTGCACACCGCAGGTCTGTCCCTCCATTAGGCGGATGTGGGGTAATGGGCGAGTCATTACCGTGCTGCCATCCCTGCCAAATGTGCACACCGCGGGTCTGTCCCTCCATTAGGCGGATGTGGGGTAATGGGCGAATTTTTACCGTGCCGCTGTCCCTGCCAAATGTGCACACCGCGGGTTTATCCCTCCATTAGGCAGATGTGGGGTAATGGGCGAGTCGTTACCTTGCCGCTGTCCCTGCCAAATGTGCACACCGCGGGTCTGTCCCTCCATTAGGTGGATGTGGTGTAATGGGCGAGTCGTTACCGTGCCGCTGTCCCTGCCAAATGTGCACACCGCGGGTCTGTCCCTCCATTAGGCAGATGTGGGGTAATGGGCGAGTCGTTACCGTGCCGCTGTCCCTGCCAAATGTGCACACCGCAGGTCTGTCCCTCCATTAGGCGGATGTGGGGTAATGGGCGAGTCGTTACCGTGCTGCCATCCCTGCCAAATGTGCACACCGCGGGTCTGTCCCTCCATTAGGTGGATGTGGTGTAATGGGCGAATCGTTACCGTGCTGCTGTCCCTGCCAAATGTGCACACCGTGGGTTTGTCCCTCCATTAGGCGGATGTGGGGTAATGGGCGAGTCGTTACTGTGCCGCTGTCCCTGCCAAATGTGCACACCGCGGGTCTGTCCCTCAATTAGGTGGATGTGGTGTAATGGGCGAATTTTTACCGTGCCGCTGTCCCTGCCAAATGTGCACACCGCGGGTTTGTCCCTCCATTAGGCGGATGTGGGGTAATGGGCGAGTCGTTACCTTGCCGCTGTCCCTGCCAAATGTGCACACCGCTGGTCTGTCCCTCCATTAGGCGGATGTGGGGTAATGGGCGAGTCGTTACCATGCCGCTGTCCCTGCCAAATGTGCACACCGCGGGTCTGTCCCTCCATTAGGCAGATGTGGGGTAATGGGCGAGTCGTTACCTTGCCGCTGTCCCTGCCAAATGTGCACACCGCAGGTCTGTCCCTCCATTAGGCGGATGTGGGGTAATGGGCGAGTCATTACCGTGCTGCCATCCCTGCCAAATGTGCACACCGCGGGTCTGTCCCTCCATTAGGCGGATGTGGGGTAATGGGCGAATTTTTACCGTGCCGCTGTCCCTGCCAAATGTGCACACCGCGGGTTTATCCCTCCATTAGGCAGATGTGGGGTAATGGGCGAGTCGTTACCTTGCCGCTGTCCCTGCCAAATGTGCACACCGCGGGTCTGTCCCTCCATTAGGTGGATGTGGGGTAATGGGCGAATTTTTACCGTGCCGCTGTCCCTGCCAAATGTGCACACCGCGGGTTTATCCCTCCATTAGGCAGATGTGGGGTAATGGGCGAGTCGTTACCTTGCCGCTGTCCCTGCCAAATGTGCACACCGCGGGTCTGTCCCTCCATTAGGCGGATGTGGGGTAATGGGCGAATTTTTACCGTGCCGCTGTCCCTGCCAAATGTGCACACCGCGGGTTTATCCTTCCATTAGGCGGATGTGGGGTAATGGGCGAGTCGTTACCTTGCCGCTGTCCCTGCCAAATGTGCACACCGCTGGTCTGTCCCTCCATTAGGCGGATGTGGGGTAATGGGCGAGTCGTTACCGTGCCGCTGTCCCTGCCAAATGTGCACACCGTGGGTTTGTCCCTCCATTAGGCGGATGTGGGGTAATGGGCGAGTCGTTACCATGCCGCTGTCCCTGCCAAATCTGCACACCGCAGGTCTGTCCCTCCATTAGGCGGATGTGGGGTAATGGGCGAGTCGTTACCTTGCCGCTGTCTCTGCCAAATCTGCACACCGCGGATCTGTCTCTCCATTAGGCGGATGTGGGGTAATGGGCGAGTCGTTACCGTGCCGCTGTCCCTGCCAAATGCGCACACCGCGGGTCTGTCTCTCCATTAGGCGGATGTGGGGTAATGGGCGAGTCGTTACCTTGCCGCTGTCTCTGCCAAATCTGCACACCGCGGGTCTGTCCCTCCATTAGGCGGATGTGGGGTAATGGGCGAGTCGTTACCGTGCCGCTGTCCCTGCCAAATGTGCACACCGCGGGTCTGTCCCTCCATTAGGCGGATGTGGGGTAATGGGCGAGTCGTTACTGTGCCGCTGTCCCTGCCAAATGTGCACACCGCGGGTCTGTCCCTCCATTACTCGGATGTGGGGTAATGGGCGAGTCGTTACCTTGCCGCTGTCTCTGCCAAATCTGCACACCGCGAGTCTGTCCCTCCATTAGGCAGATGTGGGGTAATGGGCGAGTCGTTACCGTGCCGCTGTCCGACAAAAGGAAACACTTCGACAAAAGGAAGGTCCGCACCAATTCACCACGAATCCTCTTTATTGTCAGGACATGTCCTGTATTAAAACATCGAATCTCAAGCTGACATGTTTCGGACCTACTGGTCCTTAATCATAGCATGTCCCTGCCAAATGTGCACACCGCGAGTCTGTCCCTCCATTAGGCGGATGTGGGGTAATGGGCGAGTCGTTTCCGTACCGCTGTCCCTGCCAAATGTGCACACCGCAGGTCTGTCCCTCCATTAGGCGGATGTGGGGTAATGGGTGAGTCGTTACCGTACCAGCGACGCTGGCACACGCCAGATGTTTAAAGCACTTTATTCCACCAAGTGATTTCTGCCCTTTGGGGATTTAGACCTGAAATTGTGCCTTCCCACCCTGCCATGCCCCCCTCCAAGTGTTAGACCCCTTGCAACAATGATTCCATCACTTTTGTGGCCAGAAACAGCGCCTGTAGGTTTTAGAATTCACCCGCCCATTGAAGTCTGTGGAGATTCGCAATATTCGTCTGTTCACAAAGTTTTGCAGGAATTCATGTTTGCCATTCGCGTGTTCGGCGATCTCTACTGCTTGCATGTATTTCACTCTTCTGCAGCAATTCCATGTAGAGTCATTTACATGTGGTGGCTAATAACAGAACCCAGTAATCAGATTGAGTCCCTTAGGGCTCAGACACACTAGGGGTTAAATCATATCACAGCCGTTTTCACATTTGTGTGTGCAATCGCAAGTTTTCATCCTCCTTGAAGAGATGGACTAGCCCAAAACCTGTCGGTAATGTGAGATTTCTACTACCCACTGTAAGTGACAGCAACATTGGAGAGAAGTCATTTATGGCTAATATTACTCTGGGAGAAACGTACTTCTTATTTGTATGTGTTTTACATGTTACGATTTTCCTGACAGTTCCTCTTGTTGTATTTGCGAAGCTCCTTGCATCAGTTAGGATGCGTTTTACACAACAGGTCACGTCCTTGAACAGCTGCTCCCGGCCCCGTACACATTACACATTACACCGCACAGCAGCACTCCCAGAGAGCCCATCAGCTGACCTCACTGGGATTATTGCAAGGTGATGCAAGTGAAATGTCATCAGTCACCACACCTTCTGCAGCTGATCCCACAGCCTGCTGCTTGTATTCCCTTTATTTCACTTCATTTCAGCCACTTACAAAGAAAGCAAACACTAAGTCCTGCAGCTGAACGTATGGTTTCTTATAAAGGTAACACATCCCACTAATGAATAAAGGAAACCCCTCCCACTAATGAATAAAATAAACCCCTCCCACTAATAAAGGTAACCCCTCCTACTAATAAAGGTAACTCCTCCCATTAATGAATAAAGGTAACCCCTCCCACTAATTCATTCATTCTTGCACAGAAAAAGTGAAAAAAAAAAAAAAACAACTCTCCTATGGATGGGAAATAATGAAGGAAAAAACAGACAAATAATATCCTCCCCAATTCAGCAACAGGGAAATAAGATGTGGATTCCAGGATCCCGGCTCCTAATAGTGGTATCAGCAGCAGTATAGAGGTTTTGGGGGGCGGGGGACCAGTTCCCTCAGCGGAATAGTAATTAGTGAATAGCCCCCACTGGGCTGTGGGTTGGATGCCCCCCGCCAAACTCTGAATAGTAAATAGTAATAACTGTCTAGGCTAATTCTAACCTATACAGATGTGATCACCACTAGGGGGAGCACAATTCTAGCTCTTATTCTAACCTATACAGATGTGATCACCACTAGGGGGAGCACAATTCTAGCTCTTATTCTAACCTATACAGATGTGATCACCACTAGGGGGGGGCACAATTCTAGCTCTTATTCTAACCTATACAGATGTGATCACCACTAGGGGGAGCACAATTCTAGCTCTTATTCTAACCTATACAGATGTGATCACCACTAGGGGAGCACAATTCTAGCTCTTATTCTAACCTATACAGATGTGATCACCACTAGGGGGGGCACAATTCTAGCTCTTATTCTAACCTATACAGATGTGATCACCACTAGGGGAGCACAATTCTAGCTCTTTTTCTAACCTATACAGATGTGATCACCACTAGGAGAGCACAATTCTAGCTCTTATTCTAACCTATACAGATGTGATCACCACTAGGGGGGGCACAATTCTAGCTCTTATTCTAACCTATACAGATGTGATCACCACTAGGGGGAGCACAATTCTAGCTCTTTTTCTAACCTATACAGATGTGATCACCACTAGGGGGGGCACAATTCTAGCTCTTATTCTAACCTATACAGATGTGATCACCACTAGGGGGGGCACAAGTCTAGCTCTTATTCTAACCTATACAGATGTGATCACCACTAGGGGGGGCACAATTCTAGCTCTTATTCTAACCTATACAGATGTGATCACCACTAGGGGGAGCACAATTCTAGCTGAAGATCGACAGAATCACCACTAGGGGGAGCACAATTCTAGCTCATATTCTAACCTATACAGATGTGATCACCACTAGGGGGAGCACAATTCTAGCTGAAGATTGACAGAAGGGTCTAACAGTACAGTTAGGACCACAATGCTAGCACACATTCAATACTTAGCAGCATTGATAGAATTAAAATCCACAACCGCATGCAGTAATCAAATCAATAAAATAAATACACAATGAAATGCAGTGAGCATAAATCAACTATACAGTGGTGTGAAAAACTATTTGCCCCCTTCCTGATTTCTTATTCTTTTGCATGTTGGTCACACTTAAATGTTTCTGCTCATCAAAAACCGTTAACTATTAGTCAGAGATAACACAATTGAACACAAAATGCAGTTTAAATGATGGTTTTTATTATTTAGTGAGAAAAAAAAACCTCCAAACCTACATGGCCCTGTGTGAAAAAGTGATTGCCCCCCTTGTTAAAAAATAACTTAAAGGTGGTTTATCACACCTGAGTTCAATTTCTGTAGCCACCCCCAGGCCTGATTACTGCCACACCTCTTTCAATCAAGAAATCACTTAAATAGGAGCTATCTGACACAGAGAAGTAGACCGAAAGCACCTCAAAAGCTAGACATCATGCCAAGATCCAAAGAAATTCAGGAACAAATGAGAACAAAAGTAATTGAGATCTATCAGTCTGGTAAAGGTTATAAAGCCATTTCTAAAGCTTTGGGACTCCAGCGAACCACAGTGAGAGCCATTATCCACAAATGACAAACACATGGAACAGTGATGAACCTTCCCAGGAGTGGCCGGCCGACCAAAATTACCACAAGAGCGCAGAGAAAACTCATCCAAGAGGCCACAAAAGACCCTAGGAAAACATCTAAAGAACTGCAGGCCTCACTTGCCTCAATTAAGGTCAGTGTTCACGACTCCACCATAAGAAAGAGACTGGGCAAAAACAGTCTGCATGGCAGATATCCAAGGCGCAAACCACTTTTAAGCAAAAAGAACATTAAGGCTTGTCTCAATTTTGCTAAAAAAACATCTCAATGATTGCCAAGACTTTTGGGAAAATACCTTGTGGACCGACGAGACAAAAGTTGAACTTTTTGGAAGATGCGTAGAAGTAACACAGCATTTCAGCAAAAGAACATCATACCAACAGTAAAATATGGTGGTGGTAGTGTGATGGTCTGGGGTTGTTTTGCTGCTTCAGGACCTGGAAGGCTTGCTGTGATAGATGGAACCATGAATTCTACTGTCTACCAAAAAATCCTGAAGGAGAATGTCCGGCCATCTGTTCGTCAACTCAAGCTGAAGCGATCTTGGGTGCTGCAGCAGGACAATGACCCAAAACACACCAGCAAATCCACCTCTGAATGGCTGAAGAAAAACAAAATGAAGACTTTGGAGTGGCCTAGTCAAAGTCCTGACCTGAATCCTATTGAGATGTTGTGGCATGACCTTAAAAAGGCGGTTCATGCTAGAAAACCCTCAAATAAAGCTGAATTACAACAATTCTGCAAAGATGAGTGGGCCAAAATTCCTCCAGAGCGCTGTAAAAGACTCGTTGCAAGTTATTGCAAATGCTTGATTGCAGTTATTGCTGCTAAGGGTGGCCCAACCAGTTATTAGGTTCAGGGGGCAATTTCTTTTTCACACAGGGCCATGTAGGTTTTGACTTTTTTTTCTCACTAAATAATAAAAACCATCATTTAAAACTGCATTTTGTGTTCAATTATGTTATCTCTGACTAATAGTTAACGGTTTTTGATGAGCAGAAACATTTAAGTGTGACAAACATGCAAAAGAATAAGAAATCAGGAAGAGGGCAAATAGTTTTTCACACCACTGTATGCACATTTATTACTGGTGGTGACAGCTTTAGTTCTGCCAGGTGATCTGTATGGAATATTTGTTACTAAGAGTTCTATGCACAGAGGGAGATACTGCTTGCTTTGCTTGTCAGTTGGAAAAAAGCTGTTATTTCCTACAATGCAACGAGGCTCACAAACAGGAAACTGTCAGCACCTTGGGCCTGACATCACACCATGGGAGGGGTTTCACCACAATATCAGCCATACAGACACAGATGATCTACTGAAGAAAAGTCAATGACTTCTTGTGGGAAAGGGGCATGGTATCAGCCACTGATTGGGAATTGGGATGAGGTTCCTTGGTTACAGGTGCGCATGAAATGGGAATGCACGGAAAAATGGGGGCCGTTTTTCATTAATAAAATTATCATTAATACCTATCGATTCTTTTTTTTAAGTGTAAATAGTGTAAAATATTGTAATATATGAACAAAATTTTACTACAACTTATTCTAACCTTACTCTCACACAGAACCCTCCACTCCAACACCTAACCCTAAAATCCCACTTCCTGACGCTTAACCCCAAAACCCCCCTTCCTGATGCCTAACCCTAAAACCCTAAAGTCCTCATTCCTGATGCCTAACCCTAAACCCCCCTTCCTGACGCCTAAACCTAAACCCCCCTTCCTGACGCCTAACCTTAAACCCCCCTTCCTGATGCCTAACCCTAATACCCCCTTCCTGACGCCTAACCCTAAATCCCCCCTTCCTAATGCCTAACCCTAAAACCCCCTTCCTGACGCCTAACTCTAAAACTCCCCTTCCTGATGCCTAACCCTAAACCCCCCTTCCTGATGCCTAACCTTAAACCCCCCTTCTTGATGCCTAACCCTAATACCCCCTTCCTGACGCCTAACCCTAAATCCCCCCTTCCTAATGCCTAACCCTAATACCCCCTTCCTGAAGCCTAACCCTAAAACTCCCCTTCCTGATGCCTAACCCTAATACCCCCTTCCTGACGCCTAACCCTAAACCCCCCCTTCCTGACACCTAACCCCAAAACCCCCCTTCTTGACACCTAACCCAGTAACCCCTCTTCCTGATGCCTAACTGTAACCGCCCCACTTTCCTGGTGCCTAACCCTAAAGCCTCCCTTCCTGACGCCTAACCCTAAAACCCCCTTCCTGACGCTTAACCCTAAACCCCCCTTCCTGACGCCTAACCCTAAACCCCACTTCCTGACGCTTAACCCTAAACCCCCTTTCTGACCCCTAACCCTAACCCCCCCCCCCCTCCTAAAGCCTAACCCTAAAACTCCCTTCCTGATGTCTAACCCTAAACTCCCCTTCCTGATTGGATGCAGCAAACAGGGGAGCCACCCTGCCTGCTTCTCAGCTGATTGGATGCAGCCAATAGGGGGAGCCAGACTGCCTGCTTCACAGCTGATTGGAGGCAGCCAATAGGGGGAGCCACACTGCCTGCTTCTCAGCTGATTGGAGGCAGCCAATAGGGGGAGCCACACTGCCTGCTTCTCAGCTAATTGGATGCAGCCAATAGGGGGAGCCACACTGCCTGCTTCTAAGCTGATTGGATGCAGCCAATAGGGGGAGCCACACTGCCTGCTTCTCAGATGATTAGAGGCAGCCAATAGGGGGAGCCAGACTGCCTGCTTCTCAGCTGATTGGAGGCAGCCAATAGGGGGAGCCACACAGCCTGCTTCTCAGCTGATTGGAGGCAGCCAATAGAGGGAGCCAGACTGCCTGCTTCACAGCTGATTGGAGGCAGCCAATAGGGGGAGCCACACTGCCTGCTTCTCAGCTGATTGGAGGCAGCCAATAGGGGGAGTCACACTGCCTGCTTCTCAGCTGATTGGATGCAGCCAATAGGGGGAGCCAGACTGCCTGCTTCTCAGCTGATTGGAGGCAGCCAATAGGGGGAGCCAGACTGCCTGCTTCACAGCTGATTGGAGGCAGCCAATAGGGGGAGCCACACTGCCTGCTTCTCAGCTGATTGGAGGCAGCCAATAGGGGGAGCCACACTGCCTGCTTCTCAGCTAATTAGATGCAGCCAATAGGGGGAGCCACACTGCCTGCTTCTCAGCTGATTGGATGCAGCCAATAGGGGGAGACATACTGCCTTCTTCTCAGCTGATTGGAGGCAGCCAATAGGGGGAGCCACACAGCGTGCTTCTCAGCTGATTGGAGGCAGCCAATAGGGGGAGCCACACTGCCTGCTTCTCAGCTGATTGGATGCAGCCAATAGGGGGAGCCACACTGCCTGCTTCTCAGCTGATTGGAGGCAGCCAATAGGGGGAGCCACACTGCCTGCTTCTCAGCTGATTGGAGGCAGCCAATAGGGGGAGCCACACAACCTGCTTCTCAGCTGATTAGAGGCAGCCAATAGAGGGAGCCACACTGCCTGCTTCTCAGCTGATTGGAGGCAGCCAATAGGGGGAGCCACACTGCCTGCTTCTCAGCTGATAGGAGGCAGCCAATAGGGGGAGCCACACAGCCTGCTTCTCAGCTGATTGGATGCAGCCAATAGGGGGAGCCACACTGCCTGCTTCTCAGCTGATTGGATGCAGCCAATAGGGGGAGCCACACTGCCTGCTTCTCAGCTAATTGGATGCAGCCAATAAGAGGAGCCACACTGCCTGCTTCTCAGCTGATTGGATGCAGCCAATAGGGGGAGCCACGCTGCCTGCTTCTCAGCTGATTGGATGCAGCCAAAAGGGGGAGCCACACTGCCTGCTTCTCAGCTGATTGGATGCAGCCAATAGGGGGAGCCACACTGCCTGCTTCTCAGCTGATTGGAGGCAGCCAATAGGGGCAGCCACACTGCCTGCTTCTCAGCTGATTGGAGGCAGCCAATAGAGGGAGCCACACTGCCTGCTTCTCAGCTGACTGGATGCAGCCAATAGGGGGAGCCACACTGCCTGCTTCCCAGCTGATTGGATGCAGCCAATAGGGGGAGCCACACAGCCTGCTTCTCAGCTGATTAGAGGCAGCATATGGGGGGAGCCACACTGCCTGCTTCTCAGCTGATTGGAGGCAGCCAATAGGCGGAGCCACACAGCCTGCTTCTCAGCTGATTGGATGCAGCCAATAGGGGGAGCCACACTGCCTGCTTCTCAGCTGATTGGAGGTAGCCAATAGGGGGAACCACGCTGCCTGCTTCTCAGCTGATTGGATGCAGCCAATAGGGGGAGCCACACAGCCTGCTTCTCACACTGATTGGATGCAGCCAATAGGGGGAGCCACACTGCCTGCTTCTCAGCTGATTGGAGGCAGCCAAAAGGGGGAGCCACACTGCCTGCTTCTCAGTTGATTGGAGGCAGCCAATAGGGGGAGCCACACTGCCTGCTTCTCAGCTGACTGGATGCAGCCAATAGGGGGAGCCACACTGCCTGCTTCTCAGCTGACTGGATGCAGCCAATAGGGGGAGCCACACTGCCTGCTTCTCAGCTGATTGGATGCAGCCAATAGGGGGAGCCACACTGCCTGCTTCTCAGCTGATTGGATGCAGCCAATAGGGGGAGCCACACTGCCTGCTTCTCAGCTGATTGAAGGCAGCCAATAGAATGAGCCACGCTGCCTGCTTCCCAGCTGATTGGATGCGGCCAATAGGGGGAGCCACACAGCCTGCTTCTCAGCTGATTGGATGCAGCCAATAGAGGGAGCCACACTGCCTGCTTCTCAGCTGATTGGATGCAGCCAATAGGGGGAGCCACACTGCCTGCTTCTCAGCTGATTGGATGCAGCCAATAGGGGGAGCCACACTGCCTGCTTCTCAGCTGATTGAAGGCAGCCAATAGAATGAGCCACGCTGCCTGCTTCTCAGCTGATTGGATGCAGCCAATAGGGAGTAGTGGTGCTCAAATACCCCTTTTTAAAATTCGAGTTTGGTCGAATTCGAATAGTAAATTATTCGAGGTCAGTCGAATATTCGAGTCGAATAATTTTTACTATTCGATTCGACCTCGGACTTCGAGCTCACTATTCGAGTCGGTATTCGAGCTCACTATTCGAGCTGACTATTCGAATTGGCCTTAAATAGCTTCCAACACTTGTTTTGAGGGTGAATGATGCAAGAAACATCTTTTTTTCCAAGTAACAACAGCAAGTGATTATGTGGGGATGTTCCTTTAAAAAAAAATGTGGAAAGAGAAGTTGTGTCCTTAATTTTGTTCAGTAGTGTTACTGTATATACTTGTTCTTCTTCTTCTTTATCTTTCTTCTTCTTCTTCTAGATCTTCTTCTTCTATATCTTCTTCTTCTTCTTCTATATTGTCTTCTTCTTCTTCTTCTTCTTCTTCATCATCTTCTTCTTCTTCTTCATCATCTTCTTCTTCTTCTTCTTCTTCATCATCTTCCTCTTCTTCTTCATCATCTTCTTCTTCATCTTCATCTTCTTCATCTTCTTCTTCTTCTTCATCTTCTTCATCTTCTTCTTCTTCATCTTCTTCTTCATCTTCTTCTTCTTCTTCTTCTTCTTCTTCTTCTTCTTCTTCTTCATCTTCTTCATCATCTTCTTCATCTTCTTCTTCTTCTTCATCTTCTTCTTCTTCATCTTCTTCTTCTTCATCTTCTTCATCTTCTTCATCTTCTTCATCTTCTTCTTCTTTTTCATCTTCTTCTTCATCATCTTCTTCATCTTCTTCTTCATCTTCTTCTTCATCTTCATCTTCTCCTTCTCCTTCTTTTTCAATATCGTCTTCTTCTTCTTCACGTATTTCTCTTTTCAATTTTTTTTTTAAAGAAATGCAGCTATTTTTGAGCGTAACAAATAGCTGGTGGGCGCACGCATGTTGGAAGCGCCATTGTATGTGCTCCCTGGCAGTGGAAACACAAAGACAGCAGGAGGTAAATTCAGCAGCAGGAGGAGGAGGATGAGTGTGTGGCAGCAGGCAGTCAATGAGGCAGGCAGCTCGCCGTGACATAATAGCCCTGGTACCTAGCGGTGATACCAGGGCTGTAAATAAACACAACAGGAGGTCCCAGACAGCGGTCGTGCAGCCCACATTGTGTCCAATACACAACTGGGACAACACAGTTTTCAACCCGGGCACCTCAGAAAAATTAAACCTTTTTTTTTTTTTTAATGGTTTGTTTGGTTTTGGTTTTGCAACCAATATAGCTATTGTTTGACGTAATAGCTGGTGGCAGAGTGGCAGCAGAAGGTAATTCTGTGTACCCTGGCAGTGGGAAACACAGACAGACAGCAACAGCAGCAGGAGGAATGGAGGAGTAATGTGAGCAGCTATTGTTTGACGTAATAGCTGGTGGCAGAGTGGCAGCAGAAGGTAAATCATCTGTGTAGTGTACCCTGGCAGTGGGAAACACAGACAGACAGCAGCAGCAGCAGCAGGAGGAGGTATGGAGGAGTAGTGTGAGTGTGGCAGCAGGTAGGCAGCGTGACATAATAGCCCTGGTACCTAGCGGTGATACCAGGGCTGTAAATAAACACAACAGGAGGTCCCAGACAGCGGTCGTGCAGCCCACATTGTGTCCAATACACAACTGGGACAACACAGTTTTCAACCCGGGCACCTCAGAAAAATTAAACCTTTTTTTTTTTTTTAATGGTTTGTTTGGTTTTGGTTTTGCAACCAATATAGCTATTGTTTGACGTAATAGCTGGTGGCAGAGTGGCAGCAGAAGAAGGTAATTCTGTGTACCCTGGCAGTGGGAAACACAGACAGACAGCAGCAGCAGGAGGAGGAATGGAGGAGTAGGCGAGCAGCTATTGTTTGACGTAATAGCTGGTGGCAGAGTGGCAGCAGAAGGTAAATCATCTGTGTACCCTGGCAGTGGGAAACACAGACAGACAGCAGCAGCAGCAGCAGGAGGAGGTATGGAGGAGCAGTGTGAGTGTGGCAGCAGGTAGGCAGCGTGACATAATAGCCCTGGTACCTAGCGGTGATACCAGGGCTGTAAATAAACACAACAGGAGGTCCCAGACAGCGGTCGTGCAGCCCACATTGTGTCCAATACACAACTGGGACAACACAGTTTTCAACCCGGGCACCTCAGAAAAATTAAACCTTTTTTTTTTTTTATGGTTTTTTGGTTTTTGGTTTTACAACCAATATAGCTATTGTTTGACGTAATAGCTGGTGGCAGAGTGGCAGCAGAAGAAGGTAATTCTGTGTACCCTGGCAGTGGGAAACACAGACAGACAGCAGCAGCAGGAGGAGGAATGGAGGAGTAGGCGAGCAGCTATTGTTTGACGTAATAGCTGGTGGCAGAGTGGCAGCAGAAGGTAAATCATCTGTGTACCCTGGCAGTGGGAAACACAGACAGACAGCAGCAGCAGCAGCAGGAGGAGGTATGGAGGAGCAGTGTGAGTGTGGCAGCAGGTAGGCAGCGTGACATAATAGCCCTGGTACCTAGCGGTGATACCAGGGCTGTAAATAAACACAACAGGAGGTCCCAGACAGCGGTCGTGCAGCCCACATTGTGTCCAATACACAACTGGGACAACACAGTTTTCAACCCGGGCACCTCAGAAAAATTAAACCTTTTTTTTTTTTTATGGTTTTTTGGTTTTTGGTTTTACAACCAATATAGCTATTGTTTGACGTAATAGCTGGTGGCAGAGTGGCAGCAGAAGAAGGTAATTCTGTGTACCCTGGCAGTGGGAAACACAGACAGACAGCAGCAGCAGGAGGAGGAATGGAGGAGTAGGCGAGCAGCTATTGTTTGACGTAATAGCTGGTGGCAGAGTGGCAGCAGAAGGTAAATCATCTGTGTACCCTGGCAGTGGGAAACACAGACAGACAGCAGCAGCAGGAGGAGGAATGGAGGAGTAGGCGAGCAGCTATTGTTTGACGTAATAGCTGGTGGCAGAGTGGCAGCAGAAGGTAAATCATCTGTGTACCCTGGCAGTGGGAAACACAGACAGACAGCAGCAGCAGCAGGAGGAGGTATGGAGGAGCAGTGTGAGTGTGGCAGCAGGTAGGCAGCGTGACATAATAGCCCTGGTACCTAGCGGTGATACCAGGGCTGTAAATAAACACAACAGGAGGTCCCAGACAGCGGTCGTGCAGCCCACATTGTGTCCAATACACAACTGGAACAACACAGTTTTCAACCCGGGCACCTCAGAAAAATTAAACCTTTTTTTTTTTAATGGTTTGTTTGGTTTTGGTTTTGCAACCAATATAGCTATTGTTTGACGTAATAGCTGGTGGCAGAGTGGCAGCAGAAGAAGGTAATTCTGTGTACCCTGGCAGTGGGAAACACAGACAGACAGCAGAAGGGCAGTACACAGCAGCCCACTGTAGGTGTAAAATGTGTGGCTGCAGGCGACGTAATAGTCAAAGTGAACCAGGCTGGCTTAGTGAGCAGGAGCCAGGAGGTGGTAAAGGGTGGTAAGGCACATTAACGATGGTTCCGGAAGCCAGTTCATGTCCCCCTCTCGCCGACAACAGGGGCCAGGAACTCGCCTTCCACCCACGCCTGGTTCATCTTGAGAAACGTCAGTCTGTCCACAGACTTGTGAGACAGACGTGAGCGTTTCTCGGTGACCACGCCACCAGCTGCACTGAAGCAGCGCTCGGACAGCACGCTGGAAGGGGGGCAGGACAGCACTTCCAGGGCGTACTGCGCCAGCTCGCTCCAGATCTCCATGCGCTTGACCCAATACTCCATGGGATCAACAGGGGCATCGCTGTCAAGCCCGCTGTACGACCCCATGTAGTCAGCCACCATGCGGGTCAGGCGCTGGCTGTGACCGGAGGAGGATGCTGCTGCATGCATCTCCTCTCTAGTCACTGCTGCCGGAGCCTCTACAGTCCTGTAGAGCTCATGGCTGAGAGACAGCAGGTCTGTGGGGCGCTTGCTGCTGCTGGATGCAGGCACCTGCTGCTGCCTCTGTGCTGGCTGCTGGACAGTGGGGGTGGAAGGCTGGGGGAAGGCTTCCTCCAAGCGCTCAACAAGGGCCTGCTGCAAGCTCCTTATTTGTTGCGCTGGGTCTCCTCCTGCAGGCGGCAGGAACTGGCTCAACTTCCCCTTGAGGCGTGGGTCCAACATCATGCTGATCCAGATGTCCTCCCTCTGCTTCATCTGGATCACCCTGGGGTCCCTGCGCAGGCACGTCAGCATGTGCGCTGCCATTGGGAAGAGGCGGGCCACGTCTGCTGGCACATCGACGTCAGTGCTGTCCTCATCCTCCTCCTCTGCCGCCTCATCCTCTCTCCACCCCCGCACCAACTCAGCTGCGCTGTGCTGATCCCCCTCATCAGCAGCCAGGTCAGGGACCTCCACCAAGTCCTCCTCCTCCTCCCCCTCAGAGGTGGTTGCCGCTCCTGCTGGTCCAAGGCTGCCGCTCCCTGTTCCAGCAAAGCATCGAGGGCCCTGTTCAGCAGAGAAACCAGGGGCACCCACTCGCAGACCATAGCATGGTCCCTGCTCACCATGTTTGTGGCCTGCAGGAAGGGAGCCAGCACAAAGCACACCTGCTGCATGTGCCTCCAGTCATCATCGGGGACGATGGACGGGATGTTGCTGGTCTTGTCCCTTCTCTGAGCTGCGGAAACAGTGGCCAGGGCAAGGTACTGGTTGACAGCGTGCCTCTGTTCAACCAGACGCTCCAACATCGCCAGGGTGGAGTTCCAGCGAGTCGGAACATCAAGGATCAGCCGATGGCGTGGCAGATCCAGCTCCTTTTGCACGTCTTCCAGGCTCGCACAGGCTGCAGCCGAGCGCCGGAAGTGACGCACAACATTCCTTGCCGTTTCCAGCAGTTCGCCCATCCCCTGGTAGGTGCGCAGGAACTTCTGCACCACCAGGTTCAGCATGTGGGCAAGACAGGGGATGTGGGTCAGGTTTCCCCTGTCTATTGCGGCAACCAGATTGGCCCCATTGTCGGCCACCACCTCTCCGACTCTGAGGCCTCTGGGGGTCAGCCAAATCCTCTCCTGCTCCTGGAGTTTGGCCAACACATGGGTTGCCGTCAGCTTGGTCTTCCCAAGGCTGACCAAGTGCAGCAGCGCTTGGCAGTGGCGGGCCTTCACGCTGCTGCTGAGGCGGGGGGTTTGGCCAGGTGTGCCGGAGGATGGCAGAGGTTTGGAGGAACCTGCTGCAGTTCCCCTGACCCTGCGGGGTGGCACCACCCACTGTGTTGCTGCTGCTGCTGTGCCCGCTGCTGCTCTCCCATCCTCACCCCCTTCCACCAAGCTGACCCAGTGGACAGTGAAGGACAGGTAGCGGCCTGTCCCGAAGCGGCTGCTCCAGGAGTCCATGGTGACGTGGACCCTTTAACCAACCGCGTGCTCCAGCCCTCGCTCCACATTGGCCATCACAAAGCGGTGCAGTGCAGGAATGGCCTTGCGGGCAAAGAAGTGTCTGCTGGGGAGCTGCCAGTCTGGGGCTGCGCAAGCAAGCAGCGCACGAATGTCGCTCCCCTCCTGCACGAGCGTGTACGGCAGGAGTTGGGAGCACATGGCCCGTGCCAGCAAGCCGTTCAGCTGCCGCACGCGACGGCTGCTGGGAGGCAGAGCCCTAACCACCCCCTGGAAGGACTCGCTCAAAAGGCTCTGGCGTGGCCTTTTGCTGACACGGGAATCAGCAGACACAGCAGAGGAGGCCACTGAGGACTGGCTGCCAGAACAGGCCTCAGTGTCGGCGGCAGGAGTTGCAGAGGGGGGAGGAGCAGTGCGTTTCCGCACTCCTGCTGGTGCTGCTGGAGGAGCAGGAGGGCGGGTGGCTGCTGTTGCTGCTGCTGCTGCTGAAGGCTGTGCAGTGATGGGTGTGGTGCCACTGCCAGCACCAGATGCCTTCAGCCTCTGGAACTCCTCATGCTGGTGGAAATGTTTAGCCGCAAGGTGGTTGATGAGCGAGCTGGTGCTGAACTTTAAGGGGTCTGCACCTCTGCTCAACTTCCGCTGACAGTGGTTGCAAGTGGCGTACTTGCTGTACACAGTGGGCATGGTGAAAAACCGCCAGATTGGTGACAGAAACATCCCCCTACGGCATGGAAGCGCTGCTGCCTGTCTCCCTGTGGTGGTTGGGGGGGGGGCTTGGGTGCGGCTGGTGGTGGTACTGGCTGATGCTGCTGCTGCTGCTGCTGAGCCTGAGACACTAGCAGGCTGTGGGACGCTGCCAATGCTTGCAATGATGCGCCTCCTTGCAAGGCCCACAAGCGCATCCTCCTCCTCCTCCTCAGAGCTGCTGAGGACGACATCCCCTGGAGGTGGTGGCACCCAGTCTCTGTCTGTCACCGGGTCATCATCATCATGCCCCTCCTGAAACATGTCCTGCTGGGATGATGACCCCCCAAACTCCTCTCCTGATGCATGGATGGGACGCTTGACTGTCGCCACAGTCTTGCTGTCCAATCCCTCCTCCCCCAAAGTGCCCATCAGCATCTCCTCCTCAAAATCGCCAACAACAGCAGACAATACCCTGATGGTGTATGGGGTAAAAAGACTGCTGAGTGACAGGTCGGCGACTGATGGTGAACTGGCCTCCTCCCCAGGCCCTGCTGGGCGGCTGCTGCGAACAGGGGTTGTGGTGGTGGTGGTGGTGGTGGTGAGGGTGGAGGCCTCGGATGCAGAGCTGATGGCGGGCTGCTCATCCTCCGTCATGAGTTGCACCACAGTGTCTGCATCCTTTTCCTCAATGGGACGTTTCCGACCCGGCTGGAGGAAAATGGGAGCAGGTGCTACACGCTGCTGCTGCTGTGTCTCTGCAGCGTGACAAGGCGTCCACGGCCAGTGGCTATGGGAGGAATGTTAGCCACTGACGCTGCTGCTGCTGCTGCGGAACTGTGCATGGTGGCGCGCCCGCGGCCGCGGCTTGCCACAATGCTGCTCCCTCTCCTCCTGATTCCCTTGCTGCCCTTCCCCTTGCCCAAACCGCGCTGGCTGCCACTTCCAGACATCTTCAATGTTTTGGGCGTATAGACAAAAGTTTTTTAAAAGGGCGGGTGAAAAGTGGGGTACTTTAATGGAGTGGGTTGGTTGGTGAGGTGACTGAGTGAGTGTCCCCTAGTACAGTAAGTAAGTAGTAACAGTCAGGAAGTACAACTAGCAGTTACAATAATCAGTAAAAATCACAAGTAAATTTAGTGTGTGTACACTCAGACAGTGAGTGCACGCACGCAGGAGCTAGTAGCCTATGAACACAGTGACTGAGTGTCCTAGACTCCTAGTACAGTAAGAGTAAGTAGTAACAGTAAGTAGAACTAACTAATTACAATAATCAATCAGCGATCAGAAGGAAATGGAGTGTGGGTGTGTGTACACTCAGACAGTGAGTGCACGCACGCAGGAGCTAGTAGCCTATGAACACAGTGACTGAGTGTCCTAGACTCCTAGTACAGTAAGAGTAAGTAGTAACAGTAAGTAGAACTAACTAATTACAATAATCAATCAGCGATCAGAAGGAAATAGAGTGTGGGTGGTGTGTGTACACTCAGACAGTGAGTGCACGCACGCAGGAGCTAGTAGCCTATGGACAGTGACTGAGTGTCCTAGACTCCTAGTACAGTAAGAGTAAGTAGTAACAGTAAGTAGAACTAACTAATTACAATAATCAATCAGCGATCAGAAGGAAATGGAGTGTGGGTGTGTGTACACTCAGACAGTGAGTGCACGCACGCAGGAGCTAGTAGCCTATGAACACAGTGACTGAGTGTCCTAGACTCCTAGTACAGTAAGAGTAAGTAGTAACAGTAAGTAGAACTAACTAATTACAATAATCAATCAGCAATCAGAAGGAAATAGAGTGTGGGTGGTGTGTGTACACTCAGACAGTGAGTGCACGCACGCAGGAGCTAGTAGCCTATGGACAGTGACTGAGTGTCCTAGACTCCTAGTACAGTAAGAGTAAGTAGTAACAGTAAGTACAACTAACTAATTACGATAATCAATCAGCGATCAGAAGGAAATAGAGTGTGTGTTGTGTGTGTACACTCAGACAGTGAGTGCACGCACGCAGGAGCTAGTAGCCTATGAACACAGTGACTGAGTGTCCTAGACTCCTAGTACAGTAAGAGTAAGTAGTAACAGTAAGTAGAACTAACTAATTACAATAATCAATCAGCGATCAGAAGGAAATGGAGTGTGGGTGTGTGTACACTCAGACAGTGAGTGCACGCACGCAGGAGCTAGTAGCCTATGAACACAGTGACTGAGTGTCCTAGACTCCTAGTACAGTAAGAGTAAGTAGTAACAGTAAGTAGAACTAACTAATTACAATAATCAATCAGCGATCAGAAGGAAATGGAGTGTGGGTGTGTGTACACTCAGACAGTGAGTGCACGCACGCAGGAGCTAGTAGCCTATGAACACAGTGACTGAGTGTCCTAGACTCCTAGTACAGTAAGAGTAAGTAGTAACAGTAAGTAGAACTAACTAATTACAATAATCAATCAGCGATCAGAAGGAAATAGAGTGTGGGTGGTGTGTGTACACTCAGACAGTGAGTGCACGCACGCAGGAGCTAGTAGCCTATGGACAGTGACTGAGTGTCCTAGACTCCTAGTACAGTAAGAGTAAGTAGTAACAGTAAGTACAACTAACTAATTACGATAATCAATCAGCGATCAGAAGGAAATGGAGTGTGGGTGTGTGTACACTCAGACAGTGAGTGCACGCACGCAGGAGCTAGTAGCCTATGAACACAGTGACTGAGTGTCCTAGACTCCTAGTACAGTAAGAGTAAGTAGTAACAGTAAGTAGAACTAACTAATTACAATAATCAATCAGCGATCAGAAGGAAATGGAGTGTGGGTGTGTGTACACTCAGACAGTGAGTGCACGCACGCAGGAGCTAGTAGCCTATGAACACAGTGACTGAGTGTCCTAGACTCCTAGTACAGTAAGAGTAAGTAGTAACAGTAAGTAAGTAGAACTAACTAATTACGATAATCAATCAGCGATCAGAAGGAAATAGAGTGTGTGTTGTGTGTGTACACTCAGACAGTGAGTGCACGCACGCAGGAGCTAGTAGCGTATGGACAGTGACTGAGTGTCCTAGACTCCTAGTACAGTAAGAGTAAGTAGTAACAGTAAGTACAACTAACTAATTACGATAATCAATCAGCGATCAGAAGGAAATAGAGTGTGTGTTGTGTGTGTACACTCAGACAGTGAGTGCAGTGCGCACACGCAGGAGCTAGTAGCTTATATGAACAGTGACAGTGAGTGTCCCTACGGGTACAGTAAGAGTAAGTAGTAAGTAAGTACAACTAACTAACAATAATCTATCAGTAATCAGAAGGAAATAGAGTGTGTGTACACACAGACAGTGAGTGAGTGCACACACGCAGGAGCTAGCTAGTAGCCTATAAACAGTGACAGTCAGTGAGTGTCCTACTCCTAGTACAGTATAACTACAATACTATTAGTAAAGGACAGCAGAAATACTGGTATAGATGAGAGAAATAAACAGAGGACAGCTGCCCACAGAGGCAAGGCCCCCCTGAGGCCTAAACCTGTAAGCTTGCAGCAGCTGCCTGTCTCTAATGTAACACACAAGCTACTAACTAAAATACAATGTCTAAATAACTAACAACAATATAGGTGTGTATAGGAGGTGTATGTGAGCAAAAACGCTAGATAAATGACCACAATAGAGCTCTTGCTAAGCCAAAGCACAAAGGAGCAACTCTCTCTCTGTACAAGTCTCAGGCAAGCACGGAGAAACGGAACATGGCGGCCGCTATTTATAGGGTAGGGGCTGGCCAGGGTCCCCCTCTGTGATTGGCTGCCGTCAGAGGGCCTGGGAGCCCTCTGATTGGCTCTAAGGACATCAATCTGGGCTATGACGCTATTCGAGCTCGGTACCGAGCTCGAATAGCGCCGGGTTGCTCGAATAGCTCGAATAGTGAATGGGCTATTCGAGTGTACTCGGATAGCCCATTCGAATAGCTCCAGCTATTCGGAGCTCGAATACCGAGCTCGAATAGCTGAAAAAGAGCTCGAATATTCGAGCTACTCGAATATTCGAGCTCTGCTGAGCACCACTGATAGGGAGAGCCACACAGCCTGCTTCTCAGCTGATTGGAGGCAGCCAATAGGGGGGGCCACACTGCCTGCTTCTCAGTTGATTGGATGCAGCAAATAGGGGGAGCCACACTGCCTGCTTCTCAGCTGATTGGAGGCAGCCAATAGGGGGAGCCACACTGCCTGCTTCTCAGCTGATTGGAGGCAGTCAATAGAGGGAGCCACACTGCCTGCTTCTCAGCTGATTGGATGCAGCCAATAGGGGGAGCCACACTGCCTGCTTCTCAGCTGATTGGATGCAGCCAATAGGGGGAGCCACACTGCCTGCTTCTCAGCTGATTGGATGCAGCCAATAGGGGGAGCCACACTGCCTGCTTCTCAGCTGATTGGATGCAGCCAATAGGGGGAGCCACACAGCCTGCTTCTCAGCTGATTGGAGGCAGCCAATAGAGGGAGCCACACTGCCTGCTTCTCAGCTGATTGGAGGCAGCCAATAGGGGGAGCCACACAGCCTGCTTCTCAGCTGATTGGAGGCAGCCAATAGGGGGAGCCACACAGCCTGCTTCTCAGCTGATTGGAGGCAGCCAATAGGGGGAGCCACACAGCCTGCTTCTCAGCTGATTGGAGGCAGCCAATAGGGGGAGCCACACTGCCTGCTTCTCAGCTGATTGGATGCAGCCAATAGGGGGAGCCACACTGCCTGCTTCTCAGCTGATTGGATGCAGCCAATAGGGGGAGCCGCACTGCCTGCTTCTCAGCTGATTGGATGCAGCCATTAGGGGGAGCCACACTGCCTGCTTCTCAGCTGATTGGATGCAGCCAATAGGGGGAGCCACACTGCCTGCTTCTCAGCTGATTGGATGCAACCAATAGGGGGAGTCACACAGCCTGCTTCTCAGCTGATTGAATGCAGCCAATAGGGGGAGCCACAATGCATGCTTCTCAGCTGATTGAATGCAGCCAATAGGGGGAGCCACACAGCCTGCTTCTCAGCTGATTGGATGCAGCCAATAGGGGGAGCCACAATGCATGCTTCTCAGCTGATTGGATGCAGCCAATAGGGGGAGCCACACAGCCTGCTTCTCAGCCGATTGGATGCAGCCAATAGGGGGAGCCACACTGCCTGCTTCTCAGCTGATTGGATGCAGCCAATAGGGGGAGCCACACTGTCTGCTTCTCAGCTGATTGGAGGCAGCCAATAGGGGGAGCCACACTGCCTGCTTCTCAGCTGATTGGATGCAGCCAATAGGGGGAGCCACACTGCCTGCTTCTCAGCTGATTGGAGGCAACCAATAGGGGGAGCCACACTGCCTGATTCTCAGCTGTTTGGATGCAGCCAATAGGGGGAGCCACGCTGCCTGCTTTTCAGCTGATTGGATGCAGCCAATAGGGGGAGCCACGCAGCCTGCTTCTCAGCTAATTGGATGCAGCCAATAGGGGGAGCCACACTGCCTGCTTCTCAGCTGATTGGAGGCAACCAATAGGGGGAGCCACGCTGCCTGCTTCTCAGCTGATTGGATGCAGCCAATAGGGGGAGCCACACTGCCTGATTCTCATCTGATTGGATGCAGCCAATAGGGGGAGCCACACTGCCTGCTTCTCAGCTGATTGGATGCATCCAATAGGGGGAGCCACACTGCCTGCTTCTCAGCTGATTGGAGGCAGCCAATAGGGGGAGCCACACTGCCTGCTTCTCAGCTGATTGGAGGCAGCCAATAGGGGGAGCCACACTGCCTGCTTCTCAGCTGATTGGATGCAGCCAATAGAGGGAGCCACACAGCCTGTTTCTCAGCTGATTGGAGGCAGCCAATAGGGGGAGCCACACAGCCTGTTTCTCAGCTGATTGGAGGCAGCCAATAGGGGGAGCCACACTGCCTGCTTCTCAGCTGATTGGAGGCAGCCAATAGAGGGAGTCACACAGCCTGTTTCTCAGCTGATTGGAGGCAGCCAATAGGGGGAGCCACACTGCCTGCTTCTCAGCTGATTGGAGGCAGCCAATAGAGGGAGCCACACAGCCTGTTTCTCAGCTGATTGGAGGCAGCCAATAGGGGGAGCCACACTGCCTGATTCTCAGCTGATTGGATGCAGCCAATAGGAGCCACACAGCCTGCTTCTCAGCTGATTGGAGGCAGCCAATAGAGGGAGCCACACTGCCTGCTTCTCAGCTGATTGGATGCAGCCAATAGGGGGAGCCACACTGCCTGCTTCCCAGCTGATTGGATGCAGCCAATAGGGGGAGCCACACAGCCTGCTTCTCAGCTGATTGGAGGCAGCCAATAGGGGGAGCCACACTGCATGCTTCTCAGCTGATTGGATGCAGCCAATAGGGGGAGCCACACAGCCTGCTTCTCAGCTGATTAGAGGCAGCATATGGGGGGAGCCACACTGCCTGCTTCTCAGCTGATTGGATGCAGCCAATAGGGAGAGCCACACAGCCTGCTTCTCAGCTGATTGGAGGCAGCCAATAGGGGGAGCCACACAGCCTGCTTCTCAGCTGATTGGATGCAGCCAATAGGGGGAGCCACACTGCCTGCTTCTCAGCTGATTGGAGGCAGCCAATAGGGGGAACCACGCTGCCTGCTTCTCAGCTGATTGGATGCAGCCAATAGGGGGAGCCACACAGCCTGCTTCTCACACTGATTGGATGCAGCCAATAGGGGGAGCCACACTGCCTGCTTCTCAGCTGATTGGAGGCAGCCAATAGGGGGAGCCACACTGCCTGCTTCTCAGTTGATTGGAGGCAGCCAATAGGGGGAGCCAGACTGCCTGCTTCTCAGCTGATTGGAGGCAGCCAATAGGGGGAGCCACAGACTGCTTCTCAGCTGATTGGAGGCAGCCAATAGGGGGAGCCACACTGCCTGCTTCTCAGCTGATTGGATGCAGCCAATAGGGGGAGCCACACTGCCTGCTTCTCAGCTGATTGGATGCAGCCAATAGGGGGAGCCACACTGCCTGCTTCTCAGCTGATTGGATGCAGCCAATAGGGGGAGCCACACTGCCTGCTTCTCAGATGATTGGATGCAGCCAATAGGGGGAGCCACACTGCCTGCTTCTCAGCTGATTGAAGGCAGCCAATAGAAGGAGCCACACTGCCTCCTTCCCAGCTGATTGGATGCAGCCAATAGGGGGAGCCACGCTGCCTGCTTCTCAGCTGATTGGAGGCAGCCAATAGGGGGGGGCCACACTGCCTGCTTCTCAGTTGATTGGATGCAGCAAATAGGGGGAGCCACACTGCCTGCTTCTCAGCTGATTGGAGGCAGCCAATAGGGGGAGCCACACTGCCTGCTTCTCAGCTGATTGGAGGCAGTCAATAGAGGGAGCCACACTGCCTGCTTCTCAGCTGATTGGAGGCAGCCAATAGGGGGAGCCACACTGCCTGCTTCTCAGCTGATTGGATGCAGCCAATAGGTGGAGCCACACTGCCTGCTTCTCAGCTGATTGGATGCAGCCAATAGGGGGAGTCACACAGCCTGCTTCTCAGCTGATTGGAGGCAGCCAATAGGGGGAGCCAAACTGCCTGCTTCTCAGCTGATTGGAGGCAGCCAATAGGTGGAGCCACACTGCCTGCTTCTCAGCTGATTGGATGCAGCAAATAGGGGGAGCCACACAGCCTGCTTCTCAGCTGATTGGATGCAGCCATTAGGGGGAGCAACACTGCCTGCTTCTCAGCTGATTGAATGCAGCCAATAGGGGGAGCCACAATGCATGCTTCTCAGCTGATTGAATGCAGCCAATAGGGGGAGCCACACTGCCTGCTTCTCAGCTGATTGGATGCAGCCAATAGGGGGAGCCACACTGCCTGCTTCTCAGCTGATTGGAGGCAGCCAATAGGGGGAGCCACATTGCCTGCTTCTCAGCTGATTGGATGCAGCCAATAGGGGGAGCCACACTGCCTGCTTCTCAGCTGATTGGAGGCAACCAATAGGGGGAGCCACACTGCCTGCTTCTCAGCTGATTGGATGCAGCCAATAGGGGGAGCCACACTGCCTGCTTCTCAGCTGATTGGATGCAGTCAATAGGGGGAGAAACACTGCCTGCTTCTCAGCTGATTGGAGGCAGCCAATAGAGGGAGCCACACAGCCTGTTTCTCAGCTGATTGGAGGCAGCCAATAGGGGGAGCCACACTGCCTGCTTCTCAGCAGATTGGAGGCAGCTAATAGAGGGAGCCACACTGCCTGCTTCTCAGCAGATTGGATGCAGCTAATAGAGGGAGCCACACAGCCTGCTTCTCAGCTGATTGGAGGCAGCCAATAGGGGGAGCCACACTGCCTGCTTCTCAGCTGATTGGATGCAGTCAATAGGGGGAGACACACTGCCTGCTTCTCAGCTGATTGGAGGCAGCCAATAGAGGGAGCCACACAGCCTGTTTCTCAGCTGATTGGAGGCAGCATATGGGGGGAGCCACACTGCCTGCTTCTCAGCTGATTGGAGGCAGCCAATAAGGGGAGCCACACTGCCTGCTTCTCAGCTGATTGGATGCAGCCAATAGGGGGAGCCACACTGCCTGCTTCTCAGCTGATTGGATGCAGTCAATAGGGGGAGCCACACTGCCTGCTTCTCAGCTGATTGGATGCAGTCAATAGGGGGAGACACACTGCCTGCTTCTCAGCTGATTGGAGGCAGCCAATAGAGGGAGCCACACAGCCTGTTTCTCAGCTGATTGGAGGCAGCCAATAAGGGGAGCCACACTGCCTGCTTCTCAGCTGATTGGATGCAGCCAATAGGGGGAGCCACACTGCCTGATTCTCAGCTGATTAGATGCAGCCAATAGGAGCCACACAGCCTGCTTCTCAGCTGATTGGAGGCAGCCAATAGGGGGAGCCACACTGCCTGATTCTCATCTGATTGGATGCAGCCAATAGGAGCCACACAGCCTGCTTCTCAGCTGATTGGAGGGAGCCAATAGAGGGAACCACACAGCCTGCTTCTCAGCTGATTGGATGCAGCCAATAGGGGGAGCCACACTGCCTGCTTCTCAGCTGATTGGATGCAGCCAATAGGGGGAGCCACACTGCCTGCTTCTCAGCTGATTGGATGCAGCCAATAGGGGGAGCCACACTGCCTGCTTCTCAGCTGGTTGGATGCAGCCAATAGGGGGAGCCACACTGCCTGCTTCTCAGCTGATTGAAGGCAGCCAATAGAAGGAGCCACACTGCCTGCTTCCCAGCTGATTGGATGCAGCCAATAGAGGGAGCCGCGCTGCCTGCTTCTCAGCTGATTGGAGGCAGCCAATAGGGGGGGGCCACACTGCCTGCTTCTCAGTTGATTGGATGCAGCAAATAGGGGGAGCCACACTGCCTGCTTCTCAGCTGATTGGATGCAGCCAATAGGGGGAGCCACACTGCCTACTTCTCAGCTGATTGGATGCAGCCAATAGGTGGAGCCACACAGCCTGCTTCTCAGCTGATTGGAGGCAGCCAATAGGGGGAGCCACACTGCCTGCTTCTCAGCTGATTGGATGTAGCCAATAGGGGGAGTCACACAGCCTGCTTCTCAGCTGATTGGAGGCAGCCAATAGGGGGAGCCACACTGCATGCTTCTCAGCTGATTGGATGCAGCCAATAGGGAGAGCCACACAGCCTGCTTCTCAGCTGATTGGAGGCAGCCAATAGGGGGAGCCACACTGCCTGCTTCTCAGCTGATTGGATGCAGCGAATAGGGGGAGCCACACAGCCTGCTTCTCAGCTGATTGGATGCAGCCAATAGGGGGAGCCACACTGCCTGCTTCTCAGCTGATTGAATGCAGCCAATAGGGGGAGCCACAATGCATGCTTCTCAGCTGATTGAATGCAGCCAATAGGGGGAGCCACACTGCCTGCTTCTCAGCTGATTGGATGCAGCCAATAGGGGGAGCCACACTGCCTGCTTCTCAGCTGATTGGAGGCAGCCAATAGGGAGAGCCACAGTGCCTGCTTCTCAGCTGATTGGATGCAACCAATAGGGGGAGCCACACTGCCTGCTTCTCAGCTGATTGGAGGCAACCAATAGGGGGAGCCACACTGCCTGATTCTCAGCTGTTTGGATGCAGCCAATAGGGGTAGCCACGCTGCCTGCTTTTCAGCTGATTGGATGCAGCCAATAGGGGGAGCCACACAGCCTGCTTCTCAGCTGATTGGATGCAGCCAATAGGGGGAGCCACGCTGCCTGCTTCTCAGCTGATTGGATGCAGCCAATAGGGGGAGCCACACTGCCTGCTTCTCAGCTGATTGGATGCAGTCAATAGGGGGAGACACACTGCCTGCTTCTCAGCTGATTGGAGGCAGCCAATAGAGGGAGCCACACAGCCTGTTTCTCAGCTGATTGGAGGCAGCCAATAGGGGGAGCCACACTGCCTGCTTCTCAGCTGATTGGAGGCAGCCAATAGGGGGAGCCACACTGCCTGCTTCTCAGCTGATTGGATGCAGCCAATAGGGGGAGCCACGCTGCCTGCTTCTCAGCTGATTGGAGGCAGCCAATAGGGGGAGCCACACTGCCTGATTTTCAGCTGATTGAATGCAGCCAATAGGGGGAGCCACACTGCCTGCTTCTCAGGTGATTGGATGCAGCCAATAGGGGGAGCCACACAGCCTGCTTCTCAGCTGATTGGATGCAGCCAATAGGGGGAGCCACACTGCCTGCTTCTCAGCTGATTGGAGGCAGCCAATAGAAGGAACCACACTGCCTGCTTCTCAGCTGATTGGATGCAGCCAATAGGGGGAGCCACACAGCCTGCTTCTCAGCTGATTGGAGGCAGCCAATAGGGGGAGCCACACTGCCTGCTTCTCAGCTGATTGGATGCAGCCAATAGGGGGAGCCACACAGCCTGCTTCTCAGCTAATTGGATGCAGCCAATAGGGGGAGCCACACAGCCTGCTTCTCAGCTGATTGGAGGCAGCCAATAGGGGGAGCCACACTGCCTGCTTCTCAGCTTTTTGGATGCAGCCAATAGGGGGAGCCACACAGCCTGCTTCTCAGCTGATTGGAGGCAGCCAATAGGGGGAGCCACACTGCCTGCTTCTCAGCTGATTGGAGGCAGCCAATAGGGGGAGCCACACAGCCTGCTTCTCAGCTGATTGGATGCAGCCAATAGGGGGAGCCACACTGCATGCTTCTCAGCTGATTGGAGGCAGCCAATAGGGGGAGCCACACAGCCTGCTTCTCAGCTAATTGGATGCAGCCAATAGGGGGAGCCACACAGCCTGCTTCTCAGCTGATTGGAGGCAGCCAATAGGGGGAGCCACACTGCCTGCTTCTCAGCTGATTGGATGCAGCCAATAGGTGGAGCCACACTGCCTGCTTCTCAGCTGATTGGATGCAGCCAATAGGGGGAGACACACTGCCTGCTTCTCAGCTGATTGGAGGCACCCAATAGGGGCAGCCACACTGCTTGCTTCTCAGCTGATTAGATGCAGCCAATAGGGGGAGCCACACAGCCTGCTTCTCAGCTGATTGGAGGCAGCCAATAGGGGGAGCCACACTGCCTGCTTCTCAGCTGATTGGATGCAGCCAATAGGGGGTGCCACACAGCCTGCTTCTCAGCTGATTGGATGCAGCCAATAGGGGGAGCCACACTGCCTGCTTCTCAGCTGATTGGAGGCAGCCAATAGGGGGTGCCACACAGCCTGCTTCTCAGCTGATTGGATGCAGCCAATAGGGAGAGCCAGACTGCCTGCTTCTCAGCTGATTGGAGGCAGCCAATAGAGGGAGCCACACAGCCTGCTTCTCAGCTGATTGGATGCAGCCAATAGGGAGAGCCACACAGCCTGCTTCTCAGCTGATTGGAGGCAGCCAATTGAGGGAGCCACACTGCCTGCTTCTTAGCTGATTGGAGGCAGCCAATAGGGGGAGCCACACAGCCTGCTTCTCAGCTGATTGGATGCAGCCAATAGGAGGAGCCACACTGCCTGCTTCTCAGCTGATTGGATGCAGCCAATAGGGGGAGCCACACTGCCTTCTTTTCAGCTGATTGGAGGCAGCCAATAGGGGGAGCCACACAGCCTGCTTCTCAGCTGATTGGATGCAGCCAATAGAAGAGGGAGTCACACAGCCTGCTTCTCAGCTGATTGGATGCAGCCAATAGAAGAGGGAGTCACACATCCTGCTTCTCAGCAGATTGGATGCAGCCAATAGAAGAGGGAGTCACACAGCCTGCTTCTCAGCTGATTGGATGCAGCCAATAGGGAGAGCCACACAGCCTGCTTCTCAGCTGATTGGAGGCATCCAATAGGGGGAGCCACACTGCCTGCTTCTCAGCTGATTGGAGGCAACCAATAGGGGGAGCCACACAGCCTGCTTCTCAGCTGATTGGATGCAGCCAATAGGGGGAGCCACACTGCCTGCTTCTCAGCTGATTGGAGGCAGCCAATAGGGGGAGCCACACTGCCTGCTTCTCAGCTGATTGGATGCAGCCAATAGGGAGAGCCACACAGCCTGCTTCTCAGCTGATTGGAGGCAGCCAATAAAGGGGGCCACACTGCCTGCTTCTCAGATGATTGGATGCAGCCAATAGGGGGAGCCACACAGCCTGCTTCTCAGCTGATTGGATGCAGCCAATAGGGGGAGCCACACAGCCTGCTTCTCAGCAGATTGGATGCAGCCAATAGAAGAGGGAGTCACACAGCCTGCTTCTCAGCTGATTGGATGCAGCCAATAGGGAGAGCCACACAGCCTGCTTCTCAGCTGATTGGATGCAGCCAATAGGGGGAGCCACACAGCCTGTTTCTCAGCTGATTAGGGGCAGCCATTAGGGGGAGCCACACTGCCTGCTTCTCAGCTAATTGGATGCAGCCAAAAGGGGGAGCCACACTGCCTGCTTCTCAGCTGATTGGATGCAGCCAATAGGGGGAGCCACACTGCCTGCTTCTCAGCTGATGGGAGGCAGCCAATAGGGGGAGCCACACTGCCTGCTTCTCAGCTGATTGGATGCAGCCAATAGGGAGAGCCACACAGCCTGCTTCTCAGCTGATTGGAGGCAGCCAATAGGGGGAGCCACACTGCCTGCTTCTCAGCTGATTGGATGCAGCCAATAGGGGGAGCCACACAGCCTGCTTCTCAGCTGATTGGATGCAGCCAATAGGGGGAGCCACACTGCCTGCTTCTCAGCTGATAGGAGGCAGCCAATAGGGGGAGCCACACTGCCTGCTTCTCAGCTAATTGGATGCAGCCAATAGGGGGAGCCACACAGCCTGCTTCTCAGCTGATTGGAGGCAGCCAATAGGGGGAGCCACACTGCCTGCTTCTCAGCTGATTGGATGCAGCCAATAGGGGGAGCCACACAGCCTGCTTCTCAGCTAATTGGATGCAGCCAATAGGGGGAGCCACACAGCCTGCTTCTCAGCTGATTGGAGGCAGCCAATAGGGGGAGCCACACTGCCTGCTTCTCAGCTGATTGGATGCAGCCAATAGGGGAAGCCACACAGCCTGCTTCTCAACCGATTGGAGGCAGCCAATAGGGGGAGCCACACTGCATGCTTCTCAGCTGATTGGATGCAGCCAATAGGGAGAGCCACACAGCCTGCTTCTCAGCTGATTGGAGGCAGCCAATAGGGGGAGCCACACTGCCTGCTTCTCAGCTGATTGGATGCAGCGAATAGGGGGAGCCACACAGCCTGCTTCTCAGCAGATTGGATGCAGCCAATAGGGGGAGCCACACAGCCTGCTTCTCAGCAGATTGGATGCAGCCAATAGGGGGAGCCACACAGCCTGCTTCTCAGCTAATTGGATGCAGCCAATAGGGGGAGCCACACAGCCTGCTTCTCAGCTGATTGGAGGCAGCCAATAGGGGGAGCCACACTGCCTGCTTCTCAGCTGATTGGATGCAGCCAATAGGGGAAGCCACACAGCCTGCTTCTCAACCGATTGGAGGCAGCCAATAGGGGGAGCCACACTGCATGCTTCTCAGCTGATTGGATGCAGCCAATAGGGAGAGCCACACAGCCTGCTTCTCAACCGATTGGAGGCAGCCAATAGGGGGAGCCACACTGCATGCTTCTCAGCTGATTGGATGCAGCCAATAGGGAGAGCCACACAGCCTGCTTCTCAGCTGATTGGAGGCAGCCAATAGGGGGAGCCACACTGCCTGCTTCTCAGCTGATTGGATGCAGCGAATAGGGGGAGCCACACAGCCTGCTTCTCAGCTGATTGGATGCAGCCAATAGGGGGAGCCACACTGCCTGCTTCTCAGCTGATTGAATGCAGCCAATAGGGGGAGCCACACTGCCTGCTTCTCAGCTGATTGGATGCAGCCAATAGGGGGAGCCACACTGCCTGCTTCTCAGCTGATTGGAGGCAGCCAATAGGGGGAGCCACAGTGCCTGCTTCTCAGCTGATTGGATGCAACCAATAGGGGGAGCCACACTGCCTGCTTCTCAGCTGATTGGAGGCAACCAATAGGGGGAGCCACACTGCCTGATTCTCAGCTGTTTGGATGCAGCCAATAGGGGTAGCCACGCTGCCTGCTTTTCAGCTGATTGGATGCAGCCAATAGGGGGAGCCACACAGCCTGCTTCTCAGCTGATTGGATGCAGCCAATAGGGGGAGCCACGCTGCCTGCTTCTCAGCTGATTGGATGCAGCCAATAGGGGGAGCCACACTGCCTGCTTCTCAGCTGATTGGATGCAGTCAATAGGGGGAGACACACTGCCTGCTTCTCAGCTGATTGGAGGCAGCCAATAGAGGGAGCCACACAGCCTGTTTCTCAGCTGATTGGAGGCAGCCAATAGGGGGAGCCACACTGCCTGCTTCTCAGCTGATTGGAGGCAGCCAATAGGGGGAGCCACACTGCCTGCTTCTCAGCTGATTGGATGCAGCCAATAGGGGGTGCCACACAGCCTGCTTCTCAGCTGATTGGAGGCAGCCAATAGGGGGAGCCACACTGCCTGATTTTCAGCTGATTGAATGCAGCCAATAGGGGGAGCCACACTGCCTGCTTCTCAGGTGATTGGATGCAGCCAATAGGGGGAGCCACACAGCCTGCTTCTCAGCTGATTGGATGCAGCCAATAGGGGGAGCCACACTGCCTGCTTCTCAGCTGATTGGAGGCAGCCAATAGAGGGAACCACACTGCCTGCTTCTCAGCTGATTGGATGCAGCCAATAGGGGGAGCCACACAGCCTGCTTCTCAGCTGATTGGAGGCAGCCAATAGGGGGAGCCACACTGCCTGCTTCTCAGCTGATTGGAGGCAGCCAATAGGGGGAGCCACACAGCCTGCTTCTCAGCTAATTGGATGCAGCCAATAGGGGGAGCCACACAGCCTGCTTCTCAGCTGATTGGAGGCAGCCAATAGGGGGAGCCACACTGCCTGCTTCTCAGCTTTTTGGATGCAGCCAATAGGGGGAGCCACACAGCCTGCTTCTCAGCTGATTGGAGGCAGCCAATAGGGGGAGCCACACTGCCTGCTTCTCAGCTGATTGGAGGCAGCCAATAGGGGGAGCCACACAGCCTGCTTCTCAGCTGATTGGATGCAGCCAATAGGGGGAGCCACACTGCATGCTTCTCAGCTGATTGGAGGCAGCCAATAGGGGGAGCCACACAGCCTGCTTCTCAGCTAATTGGATGCAGCCAATAGGGGGAGCCACACAGCCTGCTTCTCAGCTGATTGGAGGCAGCCAATAGGGGGAGCCACACTGCCTGCTTCTCAGCTGATTGGATGCAGCCAATAGGAGGAGCCACACTGCCTGCTTCTCAGCTGATTGGATGCAGCCAATAGGGGGAGCCACACTGCCTGCTTCTCAGCTGATTGGAGGCACCCAATAGGGGCAGCCACACTGCTTGCTTCTCAGCTGATTAGATGCAGCCAATAGGGGGAGCCACACAGCCTGCTTCTCAGCTGATTGGAGGCAGCCAATAGGGGGAGCCACACTGCCTGCTTCTCAGCTGATTGGATGCAGCCAATAGGGGGTGCCACACAGCCTGCTTCTCAGCTGATTGGATGCAGCCAATAGGGGGAGCCACACTGCCTGCTTCTCAGCTGATTGGAGGCAGCCAATAGGGGGTGCCACACAGCCTGCTTCTCAGCTGATTGGATGCAGCCAATAGGGAGAGCCAGACTGCCTGCTTCTCAGCTGATTGGAGGCAGCCAATAGAGGGAGCCACACAGCCTGCTTCTCAGCTGATTGGATGCAGCCAATAGGGAGAGCCACACAGCCTGCTTCTCAGCTGATTGGAGGCAGCCAATTGAGGGAGCCACACTGCCTGCTTCTTAGCTGATTGGAGGCAGCCAATAGGGGGAGCCACACAGCCTGCTTCTCAGCTGATTGGATGCAGCCAATAGGAGGAGCCACACTGCCTGCTTCTCAGCTGATTGGATGCAGCCAATAGGGGGAGCCACACTGCCTTCTTTTCAGCTGATTGGAGGCAGCCAATAGGGGGAGCCACACAGCCTGCTTCTCAGCTGATTGGATGCAGCCAATAGAAGAGGGAGTCACACAGCCTGCTTCTCAGCTGATTGGATGCAGCCAATAGAAGAGGGAGTCACACAGCCTGCTTCTCAGCAGATTGGATGCAGCCAATAGAAGAGGGAGTCACACAGCCTGCTTCTCAGCTGATTGGATGCAGCCAATAGGGAGAGCCACACAGCCTGCTTCTCAGCTGATTGGAGGCATCCAATAGGGGGAGCCACACTGCCTGCTTCTCAGCTGATTGGAGGCAGCCAATAGGGGGAGCCACACAGCCTGCTTCTCAGCTGATTGGATGCAGCCAATAGGGGGAGCCACACTGCCTGCTTCTCAGCTGATTGGAGGCAGCCAATAGGGGGAGCCACACTGCCTGCTTCTCAGCTGATTGGATGCAGCCAATAGGGAGAGCCACACAGCCTGCTTCTCAGCTGATTGGAGGCAGCCAATAAAGGGGGCCACACTGCCTGCTTCTCAGATGATTGGATGCAGCCAATAGGGGGAGCCACACAGCCTGCTTCTCAGCTGATTGGATGCAGCCAATAGGGGGAGCCACACAGCCTGCTTCTCAGCAGATTGGATGCAGCCAATAGAAGAGGGAGTCACACAGCCTGCTTCTCAGCTGATTGGATGCAGCCAATAGGGAGAGCCACACAGCCTGCTTCTCAGCTGATTGGATGCAGCCAATAGGGGGAGCCACACAGCCTGTTTCTCAGCTGATTAGGGGCAGCCATTAGGGGGAGCCACACTGCCTGCTTCTCAGCTAATTGGATGCAGCCAAAAGGGGGAGCCACACTGCCTGCTTCTCAGCTGATTGGATGCAGCCAATAGGGGGAGCCACACTGCCTGCTTCTCAGCTGATGGGAGGCAGCCAATAGGGGGAGCCACACTGCCTGCTTCTCAGCTGATTGGATGCAGCCAATAGGGAGAGCCACACAGCCTGCTTCTCAGCTGATTGGAGGCAGCCAATAGGGGGAGCCACACTGCCTGCTTCTCAGCTGATTGGATGCAGCCAATAGGGGGAGCCACACAGCCTGCTTCTCAGCTGATTGGATGCAGCCAATAGGGGGAGCCACACTGCCTGCTTCTCAGCTGATAGGAGGCAGCCAATAGGGGGAGCCACACTGCCTGCTTCTCAGCTAATTGGATGCAGCCAATAGGGGGAGCCACACAGCCTGCTTCTCAGCTGATTGGAGGCAGCCAATAGGGGGAGCCACACTGCCTGCTTCTCAGCTGATTGGATGCAGCCAATAGGGGGAGCCACACAGCCTGCTTCTCAGCTAATTGGATGCAGCCAATAGGGGGAGCCACACAGCCTGCTTCTCAGCTGATTGGAGGCAGCCAATAGGGGGAGCCACACTGCCTGCTTCTCAGCTGATTGGATGCAGCCAATAGGGGAAGCCACACAGCCTGCTTCTCAACCGATTGGAGGCAGCCAATAGGGGGAGCCACACTGCCTGCTTCTCAGCTGATTGGAGGCAGCCAATAGGGGGAGCCACACAGCCTGCTTCTCAGCTGATTGGAGGCAGCCAATAGGGGGAGCCACACAGCCTGCTTCTCAGCTGATTGGAGGCAGCCAATAGAGGGAGCCACACTGCCTGCTTCTCAGCTGATTGGAGGCAGCCAATAGGGGGAGCCACACAGCCTGCTTCTCAGCTGATTGGATGCAGCCAATAGGAGGAGCCACACTGCCTGCTCCTCAGCTGATTGGATGCAGCCAATAGAGGGAGCCACACTGCCTTCTTTTCAGCTAATTGGAGGCAGCCAATAGGGGGAGCCACACAGAGCAGGGACAAGGTCCTCCAGCACCCAAGGCTGAGACGCCAAAGTGCGCCCCTCCATCCCTCCCACCCCAGCTGTCGCACACTGATTGCTATTAGACTAAGAGGGCCACAGGGACCACAACCTCCCCAACACCATAATATCTAGTTATCTAGCATGCAGTCACTTCCATGTATCCCCTTTTCTTATTTCTTTCTGCTTCATACACAATTAGGAATGACAGCTGAATGAATTGTGTGCCCCCTCCCACACTGCGCCCTGAGGCTGGAGCCTCTCCAGCCTATGCCTCGGCCCGGCCCTGGAGCCACACAGCCTGCTTCTCAGCAGATTGGATGCAGCCAATAGAGGGAGCCACACAGCCTGCTTCTCAGCTGATTGGATGCAGCCAATAGGGAGAGCCACACAGCCTGCTTCTCAGCTGATTGGAGGCAGCCAATAGAAGGAGCCACACTGCCTGCTTCTCAGCTGATTGGAGGCAGCCAATAGGGGGAGCCACACAGCCTGCTTCTCAGCTGATTGGATGCAGCCAATAGAGGGAGCCACACTGCCTTCTTTTCAGCTGATTGGAGGCAGCCAATAGGGGAAGCCACACTGCCTGCTTCTCAGCTGATTGGATGCAGCCAATAGGGAGAGCCACACAGCCTGCTTCTCAGCTGATTGGATGCAGCCAATAGGGAGAGCCACACAGCCTGCTTCTCAGCTGATTGGAGGCAGCCAATAGGGGGAGCCACACTGCCTGCTTCTCAGCTGATTGGGGGCAGCCAATAGGGGGAGCCACACTGCCTGCTTCTCAGCTGATTGGATGCAGCCAATAGGGGGAGCCACACTGCCTGCTTCTCAGCTGATTGGATGCAGCCAATAGGGGAGCCACACTGCCTGCTTCTCAGCTGATTGGAGGCAGCCAATAGGGGGAGCCACACTGCCTGCTTCTCAGCTGATTGGAGGCAGCCAATAGGGGGAGCCACACTGCCTGCTTCTCAGCTGATTGGATGCAGCCAATAGGTGGAGCCACACTGCCTGCTTCTCAGCTGATTGGAGGCAGCCAATAGGGGGAGCCACACTGCCTCCTTCTCAGCTGATTGGATGGAGCAATAGGGGGAGCCACACTGCCTGCTTCTCAGCTGATTGGATGCAGCCAATAGAGGGAGCCACACTGCCTGCTTCTCAGCTGATTGGATGCAGCCAATAGGGGGAGCCACACAGCCTGCTTCTCAGCTAATTGGATGCAGCCAATAGGGGGAGCCACACAGCCTGCTTCTCAGCTGATTGGAGGCAGCCAATAGGGGGAGCCACACTGCCTGCTTCTCAGCTGATTGGATGCAGCCAATAGGGGGAGCCACACAGCCTGCTTCTCAGCCGATTGGAGGCAGCCAATAGGGGGAGCCACACTGCCTGCTTCTCAGCTGATTGGAGGCAGCCAATAGGGGGAGCCACACAGCCTGCTTCTCAGCTGATTGGAGGCAGCCAATAGGGGGAGCCACACAGCCTGCTTCTCACAATTAGGGGAGCCACACTGCCTGCTTCTCAGCTGATTGGATGCAGCCAATAGAGGGATCCACACTGCCTGCCTCTCAGCTGATTGGAGGCAGCCAATAGGGGGAGCCACACTGCCTGCTTCTCAGCTGATTGGATGCAGCCAATAGGGGGAGCCACACAGCCTGCTTCTCAGCTGATTAGGGGCAGCCAATAGGGGGAGCCACACTGCCTGCTTCTCAGCTGATTGGATGCAGCCAATAGAGGGAGCCACACTGCCTGCTTCTCAGCTGATTGGAGGCAGCCAATAGGGGGAGCCACACAGCCTGCTTCTCAGCTGACTGGATGCAGCCAATAGGGGGAGCCACACTGCCTGCTTCTCAGCTGATTGGAGGCAGCCAATAGGGGGTGCCACACTGCCTGCTTCTCAGCTGATTGGATGCAGCCAATAGAGGGAGCCACACTGCCTGCTTCTCAGCTGCTTGGATGCAGCCAATAGGGAGAGCCACACAGCCTGCTTCTCAACCGATTGGAGGCAGCCAATAGGGGGAGCCACACTGCCTGCTTCTCAGCTGATTGGAGGCAGCCAATAGGGGGAGCCACACAGCCTGCTTCTCAGCTGATTGGAGGCAGCCAATAGGGGGAGCCACACAGCCTGCTTCTCAGCTGATTGGAGGCAGCCAATAGAGGGAGCCACACTGCCTGCTTCTCAGCTGATTGGAGGCAGCCAATAGGGGGAGCCACACAGCCTGCTTCTCAGCTGATTGGATGCAGCCAATAGGAGGAGCCACACTGCCTGCTCCTCAGCTGATTGGATGCAGCCAATAGAGGGAGCCACACTGCCTTCTTTTCAGCTAATTGGAGGCAGCCAATAGGGGGAGCCACACAGAGCAGGGACAAGGTCCTCCAGCACCCAAGGCTGAGACGCCAAAGTGCGCCCCTCCATCCCTCCCACCCCAGCTGTCGCACACTGATTGCTATTAGACTAAGAGGGCCACAGGGACCACAACCTCCCCAACACCATAATATCTAGTTATCTAGCATGCAGTCACTTCCATGTATCCCCTTTTCTTATTTCTTTCTGCTTCATACACAATTAGGAATGACAGCTGAATGAATTGTGTGCCCCCTCCCACACTGCGCCCTGAGGCTGGAGCCTCTCCAGCCTATGCCTCGGCCCGGCCCTGGAGCCACACAGCCTGCTTCTCAGCAGATTGGATGCAGCCAATAGAGGGAGCCACACAGCCTGCTTCTCAGCTGATTGGATGCAGCCAATAGGGAGAGCCACACAGCCTGCTTCTCAGCTGATTGGAGGCAGCCAATAGGGGAAGCCACACTGCCTGCTTCTCAGCTGATTGGATGCAGCCAATAGGGAGAGCCACACAGCCTGCTTCTCAGCTGATTGGATGCAGCCAATAGGGAGAGCCACACTGCCTTCTTTTCAGCTGATTGGAGGCAGCCAATAGGGGAAGCCACACTGCCTGCTTCTCAGCTGATTGGATGCAGCCAATAGGGAGAGCCACACAGCCTGCTTCTCAGCTGATTGGATGCAGCCAATAGGGAGAGCCACACAGCCTGCTTCTCAGCTGATTGGAGGCAGCCAATAGGGGGAGCCACACTGCCTGCTTCTCAGCTGATTGGGGGCAGCCAATAGGGGGAGCCACACAGCCTGCTTCTCAGCTGATTGGATGCAGCCAATAGGGGGAGCCACACTGCCTGCTTCTCAGCTGATTGAAAGCAGCCAATGGGGGGAGCCACACAGCCTGCTTCTCAGCTGATTGGAGGCAGCCAATAGGGGGAGCCACACTGTCTGCTTCTCAGCTGATTGGATGCAGCCAATAGGGGGAGCCACACTGCCTGCTTCTCAGCTGATTGGATGCAGCCAAAAGAGGGAGCCACACTGCCTGCTTCTCAGCTGATTGGATGCAGCCAATAGGGGGAGCCACACTGCCTGCTTCTCAGCTGATTGGATGCAGCCAATAGGGGAGCCACACTGCCTGCTTCTCAGCTGATTGGAGGCAGCCAATAGGGGGAGCCACACTGCCTGCTTCTCAGCTGATTGGAGGCAGCCAATAGGGGGAGCCACACTGCCTGCTTCTCAGCTGATTGGATGCAGCCAATAGGTGGAGCCACACTGCCTGCTTCTCAGCTGATTGGAGGCAGCCAATAGGGGGAGCCACACTGCCTCCTTCTCAGCTGATTGGATGGAGCAATAGGGGGAGCCACACTGCCTGCTTCTCAGCTGATTGGATGCAGCCAATAGGGGGAGCCACACTGCCTGCTTCTCAGCTGATTGGATGCAGTCAATAGGGGGAGACACACTGCCTGCTTCTCAGCTGATTGGAGGCAGCCAATAGAGGGAGCCACACAGCCTGTTTCTCAGCTGATTGGAGGCAGCCAATAGGGGGAGCCACACTGCCTGCTTCTCAGCTGATTGGAGGCAGCCAATAGGGGGAGCCACACTGCCTGCTTCTCAGCTGATTGGATGCAGCCAATAGGGGGTGCCACACAGCCTGCTTCTCAGCTGATTGGAGGCAGCCAATAGGGGGAGCCACACTGCCTGATTTTCAGCTGATTGAATGCAGCCAATAGGGGGAGCCACACTGCCTGCTTCTCAGGTGATTGGATGCAGCCAATAGGGGGAGCCACACAGCCTGCTTCTCAGCTGATTGGATGCAGCCAATAGGGGGAGCCACACTGCCTGCTTCTCAGCTGATTGGAGGCAGCCAATAGAGGGAACCACACTGCCTGCTTCTCAGCTGATTGGATGCAGCCAATAGGGGGAGCCACACAGCCTGCTTCTCAGCTGATTGGAGGCAGCCAATAGGGGGAGCCACACTGCCTGCTTCTCAGCTGATTGGAGGCAGCCAATAGGGGGAGCCACACAGCCTGCTTCTCAGCTAATTGGATGCAGCCAATAGGGGGAGCCACACAGCCTGCTTCTCAGCTGATTGGAGGCAGCCAATAGGGGGAGCCACACTGCCTGCTTCTCAGCTTTTTGGATGCAGCCAATAGGGGGAGCCACACAGCCTGCTTCTCAGCTGATTGGAGGCAGCCAATAGGGGGAGCCACACTGCCTGCTTCTCAGCTGATTGGAGGCAGCCAATAGGGGGAGCCACACAGCCTGCTTCTCAGCTGATTGGATGCAGCCAATAGGGGGAGCCACACTGCATGCTTCTCAGCTGATTGGAGGCAGCCAATAGGGGGAGCCACACAGCCTGCTTCTCAGCTAATTGGATGCAGCCAATAGGGGGAGCCACACAGCCTGCTTCTCAGCTGATTGGAGGCAGCCAATAGGGGGAGCCACACTGCCTGCTTCTCAGCTGATTGGATGCAGCCAATAGGTGGAGCCACACTGCCTGCTTCTCAGCTGATTGGATGCAGCCAATAGGGGGAGCCACACTGCCTGCTTCTCAGCTGATTGGAGGCACCCAATAGGGGCAGCCACACTGCTTGCTTCTCAGCTGATTAGATGCAGCCAATAGGGGGAGCCACACAGCCTGCTTCTCAGCTGATTGGAGGCAGCCAATAGGGGGAGCCACACTGCCTGCTTCTCAGCTGATTGGATGCAGCCAATAGGGGGTGCCACACAGCCTGCTTCTCAGCTGATTGGATGCAGCCAATAGGGGGAGCCACACTGCCTGCTTCTCAGCTGATTGGAGGCAGCCAATAGGGGGTGCCACACAGCCTGCTTCTCAGCTGATTGGATGCAGCCAATAGGGAGAGCCAGACTGCCTGCTTCTCAGCTGATTGGAGGCAGCCAATAGAGGGAGCCACACAGCCTGCTTCTCAGCTGATTGGATGCAGCCAATAGGGAGAGCCACACAGCCTGCTTCTCAGCTGATTGGAGGCAGCCAATTGAGGGAGCCACACTGCCTGCTTCTTAGCTGATTGGAGGCAGCCAATAGGGGGAGCCACACAGCCTGCTTCTCAGCTGATTGGATGCAGCCAATAGGAGGAGCCACACTGCCTGCTTCTCAGCTGATTGGATGCAGCCAATAGGGGGAGCCACACTGCCTTCTTTTCAGCTGATTGGAGGCAGCCAATAGGGGGAGCCACACAGCCTGCTTCTCAGCTGATTGGATGCAGCCAATAGAAGAGGGAGTCACACAGCCTGCTTCTCAGCTGATTGGATGCAGCCAATAGAAGAGGGAGTCACACAGCCTGCTTCTCAGCAGATTGGATGCAGCCAATAGAAGAGGGAGTCACACAGCCTGCTTCTCAGCTGATTGGATGCAGCCAATAGGGAGAGCCACACAGCCTGCTTCTCAGCTGATTGGAGGCATCCAATAGGGGGAGCCACACTGCCTGCTTCTCAGCTGATTGGAGGCAGCCAATAGGGGGAGCCACACAGCCTGCTTCTCAGCTGATTGGATGCAGCCAATAGGGGGAGCCACACTGCCTGCTTCTCAGCTGATTGGAGGCAGCCAATAGGGGGAGCCACACTGCCTGCTTCTCAGCTGATTGGATGCAGCCAATAGGGAGAGCCACACAGCCTGCTTCTCAGCTGATTGGAGGCAGCCAATAAAGGGGGCCACACTGCCTGCTTCTCAGATGATTGGATGCAGCCAATAGGGGGAGCCACACAGCCTGCTTCTCAGCTGATTGGATGCAGCCAATAGGGGGAGCCACACAGCCTGCTTCTCAGCAGATTGGATGCAGCCAATAGAAGAGGGAGTCACACAGCCTGCTTCTCAGCTGATTGGATGCAGCCAATAGGGAGAGCCACACAGCCTGCTTCTCAGCTGATTGGATGCAGCCAATAGGGGGAGCCACACAGCCTGTTTCTCAGCTGATTAGGGGCAGCCATTAGGGGGAGCCACACTGCCTGCTTCTCAGCTAATTGGATGCAGCCAAAAGGGGGAGCCACACTGCCTGCTTCTCAGCTGATTGGATGCAGCCAATAGGGGGAGCCACACTGCCTGCTTCTCAGCTGATGGGAGGCAGCCAATAGGGGGAGCCACACTGCCTGCTTCTCAGCTGATTGGATGCAGCCAATAGGGAGAGCCACACAGCCTGCTTCTCAGCTGATTGGAGGCAGCCAATAGGGGGAGCCACACTGCCTGCTTCTCAGCTGATTGGATGCAGCCAATAGGGGGAGCCACACAGCCTGCTTCTCAGCTGATTGGATGCAGCCAATAGGGGGAGCCACACTGCCTGCTTCTCAGCTGATAGGAGGCAGCCAATAGGGGGAGCCACACTGCCTGCTTCTCAGCTAATTGGATGCAGCCAATAGGGGGAGCCACACAGCCTGCTTCTCAGCTGATTGGAGGCAGCCAATAGGGGGAGCCACACTGCCTGCTTCTCAGCTGATTGGATGCAGCCAATAGGGGGAGCCACACAGCCTGCTTCTCAGCTAATTGGATGCAGCCAATAGGGGGAGCCACACAGCCTGCTTCTCAGCTGATTGGAGGCAGCCAATAGGGGGAGCCACACTGCCTGCTTCTCAGCTGATTGGATGCAGCCAATAGGGGAAGCCACACAGCCTGCTTCTCAACCGATTGGAGGCAGCCAATAGGGGGAGCCACACTGCCTGCTTCTCAGCTGATTGGAGGCAGCCAATAGGGGGAGCCACACAGCCTGCTTCTCAGCTGATTGGAGGCAGCCAATAGGGGGAGCCACACAGCCTGCTTCTCAGCTGATTGGAGGCAGCCAATAGAGGGAGCCACACTGCCTGCTTCTCAGCTGATTGGAGGCAGCCAATAGGGGGAGCCACACAGCCTGCTTCTCAGCTGATTGGATGCAGCCAATAGGAGGAGCCACACTGCCTGCTCCTCAGCTGATTGGATGCAGCCAATAGAGGGAGCCACACTGCCTTCTTTTCAGCTAATTGGAGGCAGCCAATAGGGGGAGCCACACAGAGCAGGGACAAGGTCCTCCAGCACCCAAGGCTGAGACGCCAAAGTGCGCCCCTCCATCCCTCCCACCCCAGCTGTCGCACACTGATTGCTATTAGACTAAGAGGGCCACAGGGACCACAACCTCCCCAACACCATAATATCTAGTTATCTAGCATGCAGTCACTTCCATGTATCCCCTTTTCTTATTTCTTTCTGCTTCATACACAATTAGGAATGACAGCTGAATGAATTGTGTGCCCCCTCCCACACTGCGCCCTGAGGCTGGAGCCTCTCCAGCCTATGCCTCGGCCCGGCCCTGGAGCCACACAGCCTGCTTCTCAGCAGATTGGATGCAGCCAATAGAGGGAGCCACACAGCCTGCTTCTCAGCTGATTGGATGCAGCCAATAGGGAGAGCCACACAGCCTGCTTCTCAGCTGATTGGAGGCAGCCAATAGAAGGAGCCACACTGCCTGCTTCTCAGCTGATTGGAGGCAGCCAATAGGGGGAGCCACACAGCCTGCTTCTCAGCTGATTGGATGCAGCCAATAGAGGGAGCCACACTGCCTTCTTTTCAGCTGATTGGAGGCAGCCAATAGGGGAAGCCACACTGCCTGCTTCTCAGCTGATTGGATGCAGCCAATAGGGAGAGCCACACAGCCTGCTTCTCAGCTGATTGGATGCAGCCAATAGGGAGAGCCACACAGCCTGCTTCTCAGCTGATTGGAGGCAGCCAATAGGGGGAGCCACACTGCCTGCTTCTCAGCTGATTGGGGGCAGCCAATAGGGGGAGCCACACTGCCTGCTTCTCAGCTGATTGGATGCAGCCAATAGGGGGAGCCACACTGCCTGCTTCTCAGCTGATTGGATGCAGCCAATAGGGGAGCCACACTGCCTGCTTCTCAGCTGATTGGAGGCAGCCAATAGGGGGAGCCACACTGCCTGCTTCTCAGCTGATTGGAGGCAGCCAATAGGGGGAGCCACACTGCCTGCTTCTCAGCTGATTGGATGCAGCCAATAGGTGGAGCCACACTGCCTGCTTCTCAGCTGATTGGAGGCAGCCAATAGGGGGAGCCACACTGCCTCCTTCTCAGCTGATTGGATGGAGCAATAGGGGGAGCCACACTGCCTGCTTCTCAGCTGATTGGATGCAGCCAATAGAGGGAGCCACACTGCCTGCTTCTCAGCTGATTGGATGCAGCCAATAGGGGGAGCCACACAGCCTGCTTCTCAGCTAATTGGATGCAGCCAATAGGGGGAGCCACACAGCCTGCTTCTCAGCTGATTGGAGGCAGCCAATAGGGGGAGCCACACTGCCTGCTTCTCAGCTGATTGGATGCAGCCAATAGGGGGAGCCACACAGCCTGCTTCTCAGCCGATTGGAGGCAGCCAATAGGGGGAGCCACACTGCCTGCTTCTCAGCTGATTGGAGGCAGCCAATAGGGGGAGCCACACAGCCTGCTTCTCAGCTGATTGGAGGCAGCCAATAGGGGGAGCCACACAGCCTGCTTCTCACAATTAGGGGAGCCACACTGCCTGCTTCTCAGCTGATTGGATGCAGCCAATAGAGGGATCCACACTGCCTGCCTCTCAGCTGATTGGAGGCAGCCAATAGGGGGAGCCACACTGCCTGCTTCTCAGCTGATTGGATGCAGCCAATAGGGGGAGCCACACAGCCTGCTTCTCAGCTGATTAGGGGCAGCCAATAGGGGGAGCCACACTGCCTGCTTCTCAGCTGATTGGATGCAGCCAATAGAGGGAGCCACACTGCCTGCTTCTCAGCTGATTGGAGGCAGCCAATAGGGGGAGCCACACAGCCTGCTTCTCAGCTGACTGGATGCAGCCAATAGGGGGAGCCACACTGCCTGCTTCTCAGCTGATTGGAGGCAGCCAATAGGGGGTGCCACACTGCCTGCTTCTCAGCTGATTGGATGCAGCCAATAGAGGGAGCCACACTGCCTGCTTCTCAGCTGCTTGGATGCAGCCAATAGGGAGAGCCACACAGCCTGCTTCTCAACCGATTGGAGGCAGCCAATAGGGGGAGCCACACTGCCTGCTTCTCAGCTGATTGGAGGCAGCCAATAGGGGGAGCCACACAGCCTGCTTCTCAGCTGATTGGAGGCAGCCAATAGGGGGAGCCACACAGCCTGCTTCTCAGCTGATTGGAGGCAGCCAATAGAGGGAGCCACACTGCCTGCTTCTCAGCTGATTGGAGGCAGCCAATAGGGGGAGCCACACAGCCTGCTTCTCAGCTGATTGGATGCAGCCAATAGGAGGAGCCACACTGCCTGCTCCTCAGCTGATTGGATGCAGCCAATAGAGGGAGCCACACTGCCTTCTTTTCAGCTAATTGGAGGCAGCCAATAGGGGGAGCCACACAGAGCAGGGACAAGGTCCTCCAGCACCCAAGGCTGAGACGCCAAAGTGCGCCCCTCCATCCCTCCCACCCCAGCTGTCGCACACTGATTGCTATTAGACTAAGAGGGCCACAGGGACCACAACCTCCCCAACACCATAATATCTAGTTATCTAGCATGCAGTCACTTCCATGTATCCCCTTTTCTTATTTCTTTCTGCTTCATACACAATTAGGAATGACAGCTGAATGAATTGTGTGCCCCCTCCCACACTGCGCCCTGAGGCTGGAGCCTCTCCAGCCTATGCCTCGGCCCGGCCCTGGAGCCACACAGCCTGCTTCTCAGCAGATTGGATGCAGCCAATAGAGGGAGCCACACAGCCTGCTTCTCAGCTGATTGGATGCAGCCAATAGGGAGAGCCACACAGCCTGCTTCTCAGCTGATTGGAGGCAGCCAATAGGGGAAGCCACACTGCCTGCTTCTCAGCTGATTGGATGCAGCCAATAGGGAGAGCCACACAGCCTGCTTCTCAGCTGATTGGATGCAGCCAATAGGGAGAGCCACACTGCCTTCTTTTCAGCTGATTGGAGGCAGCCAATAGGGGAAGCCACACTGCCTGCTTCTCAGCTGATTGGATGCAGCCAATAGGGAGAGCCACACAGCCTGCTTCTCAGCTGATTGGATGCAGCCAATAGGGAGAGCCACACAGCCTGCTTCTCAGCTGATTGGAGGCAGCCAATAGGGGGAGCCACACTGCCTGCTTCTCAGCTGATTGGGGGCAGCCAATAGGGGGAGCCACACAGCCTGCTTCTCAGCTGATTGGATGCAGCCAATAGGGGGAGCCACACTGCCTGCTTCTCAGCTGATTGAAAGCAGCCAATGGGGGGAGCCACACAGCCTGCTTCTCAGCTGATTGGAGGCAGCCAATAGGGGGAGCCACACTGTCTGCTTCTCAGCTGATTGGATGCAGCCAATAGGGGGAGCCACACTGCCTGCTTCTCAGCTGATTGGATGCAGCCAAAAGAGGGAGCCACACTGCCTGCTTCTCAGCTGATTGGATGCAGCCAATAGGGGGAGCCACACTGCCTGCTTCTCAGCTGATTGGATGCAGCCAATAGGGGAGCCACACTGCCTGCTTCTCAGCTGATTGGAGGCAGCCAATAGGGGGAGCCACACTGCCTGCTTCTCAGCTGATTGGAGGCAGCCAATAGGGGGAGCCACACTGCCTGCTTCTCAGCTGATTGGATGCAGCCAATAGGTGGAGCCACACTGCCTGCTTCTCAGCTGATTGGAGGCAGCCAATAGGGGGAGCCACACTGCCTCCTTCTCAGCTGATTGGATGGAGCAATAGGGGGAGCCACACTGCCTGCTTCTCAGCTGATTGGATGCAGCCAATAGAGGGAGCCACACTGCCTGCTTCTCAGCTGATTGGATGCAGCCAATAGGGGGAGCCACACAGCCTGCTTCTCAGCTAATTGGATGCAGCCAATAGGGGGAGCCACACAGCCTGCTTCTCAGCTGATTGGAGGCAGCCAATAGGGGGAGCCACACTGCCTGCTTCTCAGCTGATTGGATGCAGCCAATAGGGGAAGCCACACAGCCTGCTTCTCAGCCGATTGGAGGCAGCCAATAGGGGGAGCCACACTGCCTGCTTCTCAGCTGATTGGAGGCAGCCAATAGGGGGAGCCACACAGCCTGCTTCTCAGCTGATTGGAGGCAGCCAATAGGGGGAGCCACACAGCCTGCTTCTCACATTTAGGGGAGCCACACTGCCTGCTTCTCAGCTGATTGGATGCAGCCAATAGAGGGATCCACACTGCCTGCCTCTCAGCTGATTGGAGGCAGCCAATAGGGGGAGCCACACTGCCTGCTTCTCAGCTGATTGGATGCAGCCAATAGGGGGAGCCACACAGCCTGCTTCTCAGCTGATTAGGGGCAGCCAATAGGGGGAGCCACACTGCCTGCTTCTCAGCTGATTGGATGCAGCCAATAGAGGGAGCCACACTGCCTGCTTCTCAGCTGATTGGAGGCAGCCAATAGGGGGAGCCACACAGCCTGCTTCTCAGCTGACTGGATGCAGCCAATAGGGGGAGCCACACTGCCTGCTTCTCAGCTGATTGGAGGCAGCCAATAGGGGGTGCCACACTGCCTGCTTCTCAGCTGATTGGATGCAGCCAATAGAGGGAGCCACACTGCCTGCTTCTCAGCTGCTTGGATGCAGCCAATAGGGAGAGCCACACAGCCTGCTTCTCAGCTGATTGGAGGCAGCCAATAGGGGGTGCCACACTGCCTGCTTCTCAGCTGATTGGATGCAGCCAATAGAGGGAGCCACACTGCCTGCTTCTCAGCTGATTGGATGCAGCCAATAGGGGGAGCCACACTGCCTGCTTCTCAGCTGATTGGATGCAGCCAATAGGGGGAGCCACACTGCCTGCTTCTCAGCTGATTGGAGGCAGCCAATAGGGGGAGCCACACTGCCTGCTTCTCAGCTGATTGGAGGCAGCCAATAGGGGGAGCCACACTGCCTGCTTCTCAGCTGATTGGAGGCAGCCAATAGGGGGAGCCACACAGCCTGCTTCTCAGCTGATTGGAGGCAGCCAATAGGGGGAGCCACACTGCCTGCTTCTCAGCTGATTGGAGGCAGCCAATAGGGGGAGCCACACTGCCTGCTTCTCAGCTGATTGGATGCAGCCAATAGGGGGAGCCACACAGCCTGCTTCTCAGCTGATTGGAGGCAGCCAATAGAGGGAGCCACACTGCCTGCTTCTCAGCTGCTTGGATGCAGCCAATAGGGAGAGCCACACAGCCTGCTTCTCAGCTGATTGGAGGCAGCCAATAGGGGGTGCCACACTGCCTGCTTCTCAGCTGATTGGATGCAGCCAATAGAGGGAGCCACACTGCCTGCTTCTCAGCTGATTGGATGCAGCCAATAGGGGGAGCCACACTGCCTGCTTCTCAGCTGATTGGATGCAGCCAATAGGGGGAGCCACACTGCCTGCTTCTCAGCTGATTGGAGGCAGCCAATAGGGGGAGCCACACTGCCTGCTTCTCAGCTGATTGGAGGCAGCCAATAGGGGGAGCCACACTGCCTGCTTCTCAGCTGATTGGAGGCAGCCAATAGGGGGAGCCACACAGCCTGCTTCTCAGCTGATTGGAGGCAGCCAATAGGGGGAGCCACACTGCCTGCTTCTCAGCTGATTGGAGGCAGCCAATAGGGGGAGCCACACTGCCTGCTTCTCAGCTGATTGGATGCAGCCAATAGGGGGAGCCACACAGCCTGCTTCTCAGCTGATTGGAGGCAGCCAATAGAGGGAGCCACACTGCCTGCTTCTCAGCTGATTGGAGGCAGCCAATAGGGGGAGCCACACAGCCTGCTTCTCAGCTGATTGGAGGCAGCCAATAGGGGGAGCCACACAGCCTGCTTCTCAGCTGATTGGAGGCAGCCAATAGGGGGAGCCACACAGCCTGCTTCTCAGCTGATTGGAGGCAGCTAATAGGGGGAGCCACACAGTCTGCTTCTCAGCTGATTGGAGGCAGCCAATAGGGGGAGCCACACTGCATGCTTCTCAGCTGATTGGATGCAGCCAATAGGGGGAGCCACACTGCCTGCTTCTCAGCTGATTGGAGGCAGCCAATAGGGGGAGCCACACAGCCTGCTTCTCAGCTAATTGGATGCAGCCAATAGGGAGAGCCAGACTGCCTGCTTCTCAGCTGATTAGGGGCAGCCAATAGGGGGAGCCACACTGCCTGCTTCTCAGCTGATTGGATGCAGCCAATAGGGGGAGCCACACTGCCTTCTTCTCAGCTGATTGGATGCAGCCAATAGGGGGAGCCACACTGCCTGCTTCTCAGCTGATTGGAGGCAGCCAATAGGGGGAGCCACACTGCCTGCTTCTCAGCTGATTGGATGGAGCCAATAGGGGGAGCCACACAGCCTGCTTCTCAGCTGATTGGATGCGACAGGGATGCCAGTGGGGCTTTCAGTGCATCAAAGCAGATACAAGCTACAACTCTGCCGGCATCCATGCATCCCTTTAGATGTTATTTGTTTTGTAGCACATAGAAGAGCTCCCCCTGGTGTCTGTTAAAGTTACTCTTTAAATGAGAACTGAAGAGAAAGGATTATGGAGGCTGCCATATTTATTTCCTTGTAAGTAATACCAGTTGCCTGGCAGCCCTGCTGATCCTCTGCCTCTAATATTTTTAGCCATAGCCCCTGAACAAGCATGCAGCAGATCAGATGTTTCTAACTTTTTTGTCAGATCTGACAAGATTAGCTGCATGCTTGTTTCTGGTGAACTTCAGCCACTACTGCAGCCAAATAGACCAGCAGGACTGCCAGGCAACTGGTATTGCTTAAAAGGAAGTCAATATGGCAGCCTCCATATACTTCTCACTTCAGTTCTGCTTTAAAGAGGAGCTGTCAGCCATACTATCTCAGAAAAAGAACACATTTAAATAGATAAATACTTGCTCTACTTTTGATTTTAGTGATTTTTCTACAGTAAAAAAAGAGAAAATCCTTCTTAGCATTTCCCATTTTAATTGTGGCTATTTTGAAGCCAATCCTGATGTCATTTCCTCCCTTACTCTCCTGCCTGATAGTGTATGCATTGCTCGCCCTCTACTATAGAAAGTGCATTGTCTCAGCATGAGAAATACTGGCCAATCAGAGGAACAGAGGTGTGGTAGGGGAAACAGGAGGGAAAGAACTTCAGTCAATCAGGCTGCATTAGTTACATCTGAGGAAAGTAGAGAAGCAAAAAAGGACAACCCAGCATGCCCTGCAACTTCCTTTGTGCAACAACGTATGAAATAAGAGTCAGGTAAACTGGGGGATCATTTATCAACAAGAAAAGTAATAGTGATTGCTAATTTTTGGATTGCCTGGTTAGCATCCGTATTACTTGTTTACCAGATCAAAATAAAGAATGGATTTTTGATTTTATGCCCGACAGTTACACTTTAAAAATAACCTTAAAGGGACACTTAAGCCAGGAAAAAAAAATGAGTTTTACTCACCTGGGGCTTCTACCAGCCCCCTGCAGCAGTCCTGTGCCCTCGCAGCCACTCACTAATCCTCTGGTCCCCCGCTGCCAGCTAGTTCTGCTTCTACCAGCCCCCTGCAGCAGTCCTGTGCACTCGCAGCCACTCACTCATCTTCTGGTCCCCCGCTGCCAGCTAGTTTCGTTTTTGCCGACAGGCCCGTCAGGACTGGCCATGCGTAGCTTTTTACGCATTCCCGACTTGTAATTAGCGCTATTGCGGGCCACAACACGTACAAACATATGCGTTGCCGCATTACGCACGCATAGATATGCGACAACGCGTATGTTTGTTCGCGTTGCGGCCCGCAATAGCGCTAATTACAGTCGGGAATGCGGAAAAAGCTACGCATGGCCAGTCCTGACGGGCCTGTCGGCAAAAACAAAACTAGCTGGCAGCGGGGGACCAGAAGATGAGTGAGTGGCTGCGAGTGCACAGGACTGCTGCAGGGGGCTGGTAGAAGCAGAACTAGCTGGCAGCGGGGGACCAGAGGATTAGTGAGTGGCTGCGAGGGCACAGGACTGCTGCAGGGGGCTGGTAGAAGCCCCAGGTGAGTAAAACTCATTTTTTTTTTCTGGCTTAAGGTTCACTTTAAGTGAAGGGAAAAAAGTACCTGCACTTAAAGGGAACCTTAACTGGGGGTGGATGGGGGAGTATAACTTACCTGGGGCTTTTACCGGCCCCCTGCAGACGTCCTGTGCCCGCGCCGGGACAAACCGATCCTCTGGTCCCCAGCAGCGAACCAGTTTGTTTTTCAGTGACTGGCCAGTCGGTGGGTCCCTGAACCTGCGTGGCCCTGGTTCATGTTCCCATTGCTGTCCTGCGCATGCACAGTACTAGATTTCTCGTACTGCGCATGTCCAGGACGGAGAAGGTATCGTGAATGAGGACATGTGTGGCCAGGGTGCAGTGACCCGATGACTGGCCAGTCATCGGAAACCAAACTGATTTGCTGCTGAAGACCAGAGGATCGGTTTGTCCCGGCGTGGGTACAGGACGCCTGCACGGGCCAGTAGAAGCCCCAGGTAAGCTGAACTCCCCCCTCCACCCCCAGTTAACATTCCCTACATAGCTTTGCTGTAAACAGTAAGCTGTACAGTGGCTTGCAAAAGTATTCAGCCCCCTTGAAGTTTTCCACATTTTGTCACATTACTGCCACAAACATGAATTAATTTTAATGGAATTTCACGTGAAAGACCAACACAAAGTGGTGTACACGTGAGAAGTGGAACGAAAATCATACATGATTCCAAACATTTTTTACAAATAAATAACTGCAAAGTGGTGTGTGCATAATTATTCGGCCCCCTTTGATCTGAGTGTAGTCTGTTGCCTATACACATTGCCTGATGAGTGCTAATGACTAAATAGCATGCACCTGTGTGTAATCTAATGTCAGTACAAATACAGCTGCTCTGTGAGGGCCTCAGAGGTTGTCTAAGAGAATCTTGGGAGCAACAACACCATGAAGTCCAAAGAACACACAAGACAGGTCAGGGATAAAGTTATTGGGAAATTTAAAGCAGGCTTAGGCTACAAAAAGATTTCCAAAGCCTTGAACATCCCATGGAGCACTGTTCAAGCGATTATTCAGAAATGGAAGGAGTATGGCACAACTGTAAACCTACCAAGACAAGGCCAACCACCTAAGCTCACAGGACGAACAAGGAGAACAAGCAGAGATCTACAGCTCAGGTGGGAGACTCTGTCCATAGGACAACTATTAGTCATGCACTGTACAAAATTGGCCTTTATGGAAGAGTGGTAAGAAGAAAGCCATTGTTAACAGAAAAGCATAAGAAGTCCCGTTTGCAGTTTGCCACAAGCCATGTGGGGGACACAGCAAACATGTGGAAGAAGGTGCTCTGGTCAGATGAGACCGAAATGGAACTTTTTGACCAAAATGCAAAACGCTATGTGTGGCGGAAAACTAACACTGCACATCACTCTGAACACACCATCCCCACTGTCAAATATGGTGGTGGCAGCATCATGCTCGGGGGGTGCTTCTCTTCAGCAGGGACAGGGAAGCTGGTCAGAGTTGATGGGAAGATGGATGGCGCCAAATACAGGGCAAACTTGGAAGAAAACCTCTTGGAGACTGCAAAAGACGTGAGACTGGAGCGGAGGTTCACCTTCCAGCAGGACAATGACCCTAAACATAAAGCCAGGGCAACAATGGAATGGTTTAAAACAAAACATATCCATGTGTTAGAATGGCCCAGTCAAAGTCCAGATCTAAATCCAATCGAGAATCTGTGGCAAGATCTGAAAACTGCTGTTCACAAACGCTGTCCTTCTAATCTGACTGAGCTGGAGATGTTTTGCAAAGAAGAATGGGCAAGGATTTCAGTCTCTAGATGTGCAAAGCTGGTAGAGACATACCCTAAAAGACTGGCAGCTGTAATTGCAGCAAAAGGTGGTTCTACAAAGTATTGACTCAGGGGGCCGAATAATTATGCACACCCCACTTTGCAGTTATTTATTTGTAAAAAATGTTTGAAATCATGTATGATTTTCGTTCCATTTCTCACGTGTACACCACTTTGTATTGGTCTATCATGTGGAATTCCAATAATATTGATGCATGTTTGTGGCAGTCATGTGACAAAATGTGGAAAACTTCAAGGGGGCCGAATACTTTTGCAACTCACTGTACATATGCCAGGAATGCCATCAGCTCTGCCCTCCAAGCAGGTAGTGTCACGGAATATGGTCACCCTCCAATTCCTTTTGCCACAGTTTACCATTCAGCCTCAGACCCTGAGGAAATCCTGAAGGCAGTCAGCACTGCAGGCAAAGTGACCTTTTGGATTGGTTGGCGAGTCCACACACAGTCCAATTTGGATTGTACGTACAATCGATAGAATCTCTAGCTAAATCCTGTAGGAAAAAAGAGTTAATTCAACAACCTTTCTAGAGCCAGCAAAAATAACAATATTAATAACTGCTATGGTACCGTTCTCTCAGGAAACTTGGAATATCTTTGTGGAGTGTAGCACTCACCCCCTAAGGAGCGGCTGAAGATAGATTTGGGTTCCCTACCGTACCAGCTGCAACTCACTTCAGAAACTGGACCCGACAATAATCATAGTAAAACCACTAACAGTGCGGCTTTAATAATAGCATATGAAGCCTTGTTAGAGCGGAATTTAGATAAACAGCAAACACATAAACATCAAACATGCAATAATAAACTGAGTGTGGGATAAGTCTGTCTATCACTTTAAGTCCCTGTCTATCCACTGGCCAGTGGCTATATAAGTTCTATGATGGCCGGCGTTGGGGCCCTTTGAGAGCGCTCCGTCCCTTTAAAGAGGGCACTTGTAATCCACAGGGAATGAAGGCAAACTATATAAAATGTATTCCGAAAGAGAGGATAAAAAAAAAGGGTTTCTCAATCCTGAGAATCAGCAATAAATCCAGAAAAAGAAAAAGGGATCTCTGTTATGGCTCCTATAGAAACTGTAATCAATTCTCTGCTTTCAGTCAGAAATAAACATGGCCGTGAGGCCTCTCACCAAATCACTGCTGTCCACAGTCTCAGATGAACCTGGGTCACAATGCAGGCAGATGGTCCACAAGTCCCTCTGTCCAGATGGATGTTCTCCTTCCCACTCAGATGATGGAGGTATTCTTACCCACAGCAATGTTTTTGTCCTGTGCCAACAGTCTGGCTGGAGGGGTTCAGTTCTGTGTCCTTCCCACACCACTCTCTCCCCTCTCCACACCCTGTTCCCCGTTCTCACTCCTCCCCCGGGAAACAAAAATCAGCTCTAAAAGTTCCACTCTGTTTAGGGGCAGGCAATGCATTTTGGAAAACAATGAAACAGCACCACCTAGGGGCTACACACTCCCCCCACTAAAAGTCTTTGGTCCCCAAAGATAGGTTGGTAAGTTACAAACTAACCAAACTTTTGAAGTTAACCGTTATATGGGGCCAGATAACAATTTGTAATATATTCATTAGACAGAGGTACTTTCCACCATGGGATGTCAGGAGCAGAGTGAAGTGAGTCACAAACTGATACAGCAGCTTGGGGTATTTGAGCCTCTAGGTTCCTGCGAACAGTGGTGATAGCTTGTTCAGAGCTCTTCCCCATGAAGTCATAGGTCAGCCTTTTGGGGGGTTGAATTGCACGCTTTCCTCTTTGTTCCAGAGGTAAAGGTGGTTCAATTTCAGCCAATTGTTCTGCAACTTCAGTAGATGGAGGTGAAGGTACTGCTACCGAGGTATTAGGTTCTAGTTCTTGCTCAGACCCAGGTAGACTTTCTTCAGGTTCTTGATCACAACTTTGTGGCATGAACTCTGGAGCGTCAGCTCTCAATGGGCTAGAATGAGGTTCAGCTACAGTTAAAGGGTTTGTATCTGCATCTGTTGGCCACAACCACTGCGCTCCTAAGTAATATTCCCAATCATTGTCCTCATCTTCATCATCATCTTCCTCTACCAAAGGGGGTGGCGAAGATCGAGTTACTGGAGCTCTTCTAGGAAGAATTCGTTCTACTGGTTGTGACACTCGTACGGCTTCACTGAGTGGTAGAAGGTGGTTGCGGTGCCAAGTCTTCAGGGGACCAGTCTTTCCCTCAGGACGAATTTGGTACACAGGAAGACCAGGTAGTTGAGCACACACAATATAGGGCTGTGAGCTCCACCTATCACTGAGCTTATGTTGTCCACGAAGACCAAGATTTCTCAGAAGGACTCGATCACCTGGTTGCAGATGGTGGATTCTCACTCTTAGATCATAGCGTCTTTTATTCTGCTGTTCCCTACTACTGGATGCAATTTGGGCCTTCTCATAAGCAGTCTTGAGGTTTCGCCTAAGTCGATCAACATATCCCTTGTGGGACGTAATAGAGGTATCATCAGGTGAGATGCCAAAGGCTAAGTCCACAGGCAATCTGGCTTCCCTGCCAAACATCAATAAGTAAGGGGAGTGCCCAGTAGAATCATGCTTTGTACTATTGTATGCATGAACCACAGCAGATATATGACGACTCCAGTGCTGTTTCTTTTCTGAAGGTAATGTCCCTAGCATATCTAGGAGTGTCCGATTAAATCTTTCTGGCTGAGGGTCCCCTTGAGGGTGGTATGGGGTAGTTCTTGATTTCTTCACACCCAACATACTCAGTAACTCTTTGATGAGTTTGCTTTCAAAGTCTCTGCCCTGATCTGAATGTAACTTTTGAGGCAGGCCATAGTGAACAAAGAATTTCTCTATCAGGACTTTGGCTACGGTAGATGCTTTCTGGTCTTTGGTAGGGAAGGCTTGGGCATAGCGGGTGAAATGGTCGGTCACCACTAGAACATTTCCCTGTCCGCTAGAGTCCGGTTCCAAACACAGAAAGTCCATGCACACCAGTTCCATGGGACTTTGACTCTGTAAATGGCCCATTGGGGCAGCTCTGGAAGATAGGGTCTTCCTCTGTATGCATCTCAGGCAGGAATGACAGTAGCTTTCGACCTCAGCTTTCATGCAGGGCCAATAGAAACGGTCTCTGACTAGATGAAAAGTCCTTTCTGCTCCAAGATGGCCATGTTCATCATGTAGGGCTCCCAACACTGTAGTTCTGTGTTTCTTTGGAAGGAGCAACTGCCACTTTTCCTGTATGTCATCTACAGGTGCTTGTCTATAAATCAGTCCATTTCTAAGCTGAAGTCTGTTATATTCCTTGTAGACTAATTTTGCCTCCTCTGGAACTTCAGTTTGTAAGAGTTCTGGTTGCTGGCTTTCTAAAGCTTTCAATGTCAGTCGGCAAAGAGGGTCTTCTAATTGATCTCTCCTTAAATCTTGTCTGCTGAGGATGGGCAGACCTCCCTTCTTTACTTGAGTCAGATTGCAGTAGAAATCAGGGACTCCTGCAGCACTTACTCCAACAGCTCCTGCCCCTGCAGCTCCTCTGACCCTATGTTCAACCCCTTGACACAGGGCTTGGATCCCTTCTGGGGTCAATCGTATCCACTCTTCTTCAGATACCTCTGTATTGTAGGGTCTCCTAGACAGTGCATCAGCATCTCTGTTCCCAACCCCTGGACGATACTTCAGGCTGAACCGAAATCCAGCCAAGGCTGCCAACCACCGGTGACCTGTTGCATCTAGCTTGGCGGTTGTGAGAAGGTAGGTGAGTGGGTTGTTGTCTGTCTTGACTTCGAATTCAGCACCATACAAATAGTCCTTCAATTTGTCAACTACTGCCCACTTCAAGGCCAGGAACTCAAGTTTGTGGGTAGGGTAGTTTTTCTCTGATGGGGAGAGGCTTCGGCTCACATAAGCCACTGGTCTCAATTGTCCATCATGTTCTTGGTACAACACTCCACCGATCCCCTCTCGGCTAGCGTCAACATGTAGTTCATAGGGGCGAGCTGGATCAGCATAGGCTAAGACTGGTGCATGTGTCAAACCCCACTTTAACTTCTCAAAGGCTTGCTCACATTCATAAGTCCATTCGTCTTCAATAGCCTCTTTTGACTTCCGAGGTCCTTTGGCTGATTGGCTATGATTAGGTGGCTTAGAGTCATCTTCTTCACCATAATTTTTCAAGAGCTCATTGAGAGGTCGGGCAATCTTAGCAAATCCTTCTACGAATCTTCTATAGTATGAACAGAATCCCAGGAAGGATCTTAGCTCTGATACAGTTTTCGGTCTTGGCCAGGTTGTCACTGCTTCAAGTTTCCTGGGGTCAGTGGCCACCCCTTCAGCAGAAACTACATGCCCCAGGTAAGTAACAGAAGGCATGCAGAACTGGCACTTTTCCAAGGATAACTTCAGCCCCTCTTCCCAAAGCCGGTCTAGCACTTTTTCTAAACGTTCTTCATGCTCTTCTAGAGTTCTTCCAAAAACAATTATATCATCCAAGTACACCAAAACTTCCACCAGGTGCATGTCACCCACTGTTCTTTCCATCAGACGCTGAAATGTAGCTGGGGCTCCAGTCAGGCCTTGAGGCATTCGGTTAAACTCAAAGAACCCAATGGGACAGATGAAAGCAGTTTTTTCTTTGTCTTCAGGATGCATGGGGATCTGATGGTAACCACTTCGAAGGTCCAAGACACTGAACCACTTTGCCCCTGAAAGGCAGTGCAATGCATCTTCTATGCGTGGTGTGGTATACTGGTCGGGAATGGTTCTTCGGTTTAGAGTGCGGTAGTCGATACACAGTCTGATTGACCCATTTTTCTTTCGCACCACCACAATGGGGGAGGCATAAGGACTCCTTGATTCTCTAATTATTCCTGTTCTTTTCAGTTCTGCAATCTGCTGTCTCAAGTCTTCTAAGTCACCAAACGGGATCCGACGTGATCTTTCTCGAAAGGGCTTGTCATCTTGCAGACGAATCCGATGTTGGGTACTATTGGCACAACCCACATCAAACTCATTTTTGGAAAATAGCTCCTGTTTTCTCAGTAACAGGTCCTGAAGACTCTTCTTCCATTCAGTGGGTGCAGGAGAATTTTCTGGATAGAAGCATTCTGTGGAAAGCCTATCTGCTGCTCCCCCCACTAAAACAGATGGTGAAACAGGGGTGGCTGAATTCACTTGTCCAAGCAGCATTTGGGAATTAAGTTTCACTGGGGAATCAGTAGTGTTACGAAGGCTTACAGGAACTCTTCCTTTAGTTCGCTGCAAATCTTTAGTTGGGACTACTTCAGGCACTAGCTGTAATCCAGTTTCTTCACCCTTTTTTCGATCTGCTTCTAACATAATATAGGGCCCTGGCTGTTTCCAACTCAGCCGTACTTCAGCTCTGAGACAGGCTACTTCACCAGGTTGCAGAACTCTCTCTTCTTTACCAAGCAGCCATAACTTCCCCACTCCCTCAGCTGGAGCTTCCTGTTCCTGGATCAGACCTTGGTATATGGGCCGCAGCAATGGGTGTAATTCTCCCTCAGCTGGATGAGCCTCGCGGGACAGTAATGGTTCTAGCATTCTCCTCACTAGATGTGTGTTTGTTCCCACTATCATGGAGCTCCTATCAGACCCTGGGGGTCGAGAGCACACAATCGCAAGGGCATCAAATGTTCCAGACTGTCCGAAGATCAATGGATCAGCTGATATCTTGATCTGGAGATAACCATCATAGGGAAACTTCTTAGCACTAAGACCCCAGATTTCAAGATCTTCCAGCTTCTGCAAAGGCAAGTGTTTTAAATGCTTATCATAGAAGTCTTTGTACAAAAGGGTCACTTGTGCACCTGAGTCAAGGAGGGCTTTGGTGTAAATTCCTTCAACCTGAACAGGTATCACTGGTGATGGTCCTATTAGCTCAGCTGGGAATCTCCTGGAAACACTTGGGGCAGCGGGTCCTGCAGGTTTAGCATGTATCCTTCTCTTTCTCCTGACCCGTTTGTAGCAAGGTATCTCACAAGGTATTTTGGATTGTAGTGTATTTCTTTCCTGTTGAATGGAGTCAGACACAGAGGCAGGGGTTTTAAAATCTCCCTTTACTTTGTTCCTAATTTTAGGGATGGAGCGGACAGAGGAAGGTGGGCACCCGGGTGGCTCCTTCACCGAGGCCCTCTGTAGTTTCCCTGTGGCTTTCCAGGGCATCCTTGGTTCTTGTTGTACTTTAACCCAACCTCTTCTTTGATCCCAAAGGGACTTGAGCAAGTGCTTTTATAATGTCCTAGCCCTCCACAGTTGTAACAGATTCCTGGACTAGCTGGCTTCTTTAAACCAAGGGAAGACACAGCCTTTGTTTGCTCTAATACATCCTCTTTCATCTGATCTTGATGTTTGACGGTCAACTGGGTCAGCATGTGCATCATTTGGGACATTTGAGATTTAAGAGTGTCTATTTCGGAATGGACATCATCAGCACCCACTACTGCAACTTCAGCTGATCTTCGTGCATTGCCTTGTTCTCTGTCTTTAGCTTCTAACATAGCTTCTTCCTCTCTCACTGTCCTTATCAACTCAGGATAATGTAGTTCCTCATAATCTTTACTTGTCCTAAGTTGGAGCATGATGGGGTCTAAAGGCTGCGCCCCTCTCAAGACCTGTCGAACTCTAATCTTGTCCACCGTGCTTGGGACTAAGCCTTTCTTGAGTAATATTTGGTGCAGGATCTTATCCAGCCGTCCCATATATGAAGACAATTTTTCTCCTTTCTTCTGATAAGTGTGTTCAAATTGATACAGAAGGTCTGAGATCTTTTCTGTTCTCCCAAATACATCTTGTAGAATACTGAGATAGTCATAGGCTGTGCATTCAGGCTGACTGAGTTTTAGATTTCTCACTGCATCAGAAGCAACTCCTCTCAAACTTTCAGCAATTCTTTGTTTCTTTTGCGCCTCAGGGACATCCCACTCATCCAGCCCCTGCATAGCCTGGTCCATCCACCCCTCAAAGTCTTCTTCTCCAGATGGGACAGGTGTTTTCCCTGAAAAAAAACGCAGCTTTCTATAGCCATATCCTGTTGGGGCATCAGGGACCTTCAGGCAGCGCTCCATGACTTTCTCAAATTTTTCAAAGAAGTTTGCTTGTGAGTCTGTGCTAGGTGCAGACATGCTAGGGGCTAAAACATTTGGTGGGCGTGCCTGTGTTGTATCAACTTTGCTTGCTTGTGAACCTGGGTGGCATTTAGGGGTTATGATATCAGCTTCTAAACCATCGGACAGCAGTATTTTCTGAGCCTGAAAGCAAATGGGTACTTCATCTCGCCACTCTAACAGTGCATAAGTCCGAGGCCCTTCAGAGTCCTCTGTACAGTCCAGAACATAAACTCTGCTTTCAGGCGAAAGTGCTGTGACCACGTGGCGAATGCGGGCTGCAGACCATTCATTTCCTGGAAGGCTAAGTATAATGCACAGTTCTGGCCTAGCTTTCTGATGGTCACACCACTTGGTAGCAGCTTCTGGGTCCATTCTGCCTTCGCTCATTTTCTCTGGCAGAGGGGTGGGAAATCCAAGGACGAGCCCCCACGTGTAGCACTCACCCCCTAAGGAGCGGCTGAAGATAGATTTGGGTTCCCTACCGTACCAGCTGCAACTCACTTCAGAAACTGGACCCGACAATAATCATAGTAAAACCACTAACAGTGCGGCTTTAATAATAGCATATGAAGCCTTGTTAGAGCGGAATTTAGATAAACAGCAAACACATAAACATCAAACATGCAATAATAAACTGAGTGTGGGATAAGTCGGTCTATCACTTTAAGTCCCTGTCTATCCACTGGCCAGTGGCTATATAAGTTCTATGATGGCCGGCGTTGGGGCCCTTTGAGAGCGCTCCGTCCCTTTAAAGAGGGCACTTGTAATCCACAGGGAATGAAGGCAAACTATATAAAATGTATTCCGAAAGAGAGGATAAAAAAAAAGGGTTTCTCAATCCTGAGAATCAGCAATAAATCCAGAAAAAGAAAAAGGGATCTCTGTTATGGCTCCTATAGAAACTGTAATCAATTCTCTGCTTTCAGTCAGAAATAAACATGGCCGTGAGGCCTCTCACCAAATCACTGCTGTCCACAGTCTCAGATGAACCTGGGTCAGAATGCAGGCAGATGGTCCACAAGTCCCTCTGTCCAGATGGATGTTCTCCTTCCCTCTCAGATGATGGAGGTATTCTTACCCGCAGCAATGTTTTTGTCCTGTGCCAACAGTCTGGCTGGAGGGGTTCAGTTCTGTGTCCTTCCCACACCACTCTCTCCCCTCTCCACACCCTGTTCCCCGTTCTCACTCCTCCCCCGGGAAACAAAAATCAGCTCTAAAAGTTCCACTCTGTTTAGGGGCAGGCAATGCATTTTGGAAAACAATGAAACAGCACCACCTAGGGGCTACAGGAGCTTTTCAGAATAAACACTAAGGGCCCATTTCCATTAGAAGCGGTGTGATGTGGCTACATAGCCGCATCGCTCCGCGGGTGTCCTGATCCCAATACACGGCTCAGGAAGTTTCCATTGTGTGCGATCCGACAATCTGCAGCATGCTGCAATTCTCGCACAGCCGCATCCGCCTGCCGTCCCCTCCATACACTTCTGCATCTCCCGATGTGGAAGTGACGCGGCTAGCACCGGAAGTGATGCGATGCGGCGAGGTAGCCGCGGTCACGTCACTATCCCAATAGAAAAGGGCCCTTAAAGGGACACTTAAAGTGACTCTGTAACAAAAATTACAACGTTTTTTCTACCATCCTACAAGTTCCTAAACCTATTCTAATCTGTTCTGGCTCACTGCAGCACTTTATACTATCACTGTCTCTGTAATAAATCAATGTATCTTTCCCCTGTCAGACTTGTCGGCCTGTGTCTGGAAGGCTGCCAACTCTTCCGTGCTGGTCTGTTCCTCTATGCACACTCCAGTGTGTGTTTTATTTACATAAGCCAGCAGCTTCTCTGCTATCTTATCAGTGATAGGAGAGAGCTGGATAAAAATCCTCCTCTGTTAGGCTGTGAAAGTAGCTGGCTGACACATACTGAGGAATTACAAACACAGGCACAGGCAGAGCTGTCTGCAGGAAGCCTGTAATGTTCAGTGCATGAGAGAAGAAGGGGACAGAAGGTAAACACACAAAGGATCTTTTGAGATTCAAAAGGAAAGCTGTAAACAGCCTGCTTGTGTATGGATGTATTTTCTATGTGTGGCTACATAGCCGCATCGCTCCGCGGGTAATACCAGTTGCCTGGCAGCCCTGCTGATCCTCTGCCTCTAATATTTTTAGCCATAGCCCCTGAACAAGCATGCAGCAGATCAGATGTTTCTAACTTTTTTGTCAGATCTGACAAGATTAGCTGCATGCTTGTTTCTGGTGAACTTCAGCCACTACTGCAGCCAAATAGACCAGCAGGACTGCCAGGCAACTGGTATTGCTTAAAAGGAAGTCAATATGGCAGCCTCCATATACTTCTCACTTCAGTTCTGCTTTAAAGAGGAGCTGTCAGCCATACTATCTCAGAAAAAGAACACATTTAAATAGATAAATACTTGCTCTACTTTTGATTTTAGTGATTTTTCTACAGTAAAAAAAGAGAAAATCCTTCTTAGCATTTCCCATTTTAATTGTGGCTATTTTGAAGCCAATCCTGATGTCATTTCCTCCCTTACTCTCCTGCCTGATAGTGTATGCATTGCTCGCCCTCTACTATAGAAAGTGCATTGTCTCAGCATGAGAAATACTGGCCAATCAGAGGAACAGAGGTGTGGTAGGGGAAACAGGAGGGAAAGAACTTCAGTCAATCAGGCTGCATTAGTTACATCTGAGGAAAGTAGAGAAGCAAAAAAGGACAACCCAGCATGCCCTGCAACTTCCTTTGTGCAACAACGTATGAAATAAGAGTCAGGTAAACTGGGGGATCATTTATCAACAAGAAAAGTAATAGTGATTGCTAATTTTTGGATTGCCTGGTTAGCATCCGTATTACTTGTTTACCAGATCAAAATAAAGAATGGATTTTTGATTTTATGCCCGACAGTTACACTTTAAAAATAACCTTAAAGGGACACTTAAGCTAGGAAAAAAAAATGAGTTTTACTCACCTGGGGCTTCTACCAGCCCCCTGCAGCAGTCCTGTGCCCTCGCAGCCACTCACTAATCCTCTGGTCCCGCGCTGCCAGCTAGTTCTGCTTCTACCAGCCCCCTGCAGCAGTCCTGTGCACTCGCAGCCACTCACTCATCTTCTGGTCCCCCGCTGCCAGCTAGTTTCGTTTTTGCCGACAGGCCCGTCAGGACTGGCCATGCGTAGCTTTTTACGCATTCCCGACTTGTAATTAGCGCTATTGCGGGCCACAACACGTACAAACATATGCGTTGCCGCATTACGCACGCATAGATATGCGACAACGCGTATGTTTGTTCGCGTTGCGGCCCGCAATAGCGCTAATTACAGTCGGGAATGCGGAAAAAGCTACGCATGGCCAGTCCTGACGGGCCTGTCGGCAAAAACAAAACTAGCTGGCAGCCGGGGACCAGAAGATGAGTGAGTGGCTGCGAGTGCACAGGACTGCTGCAGGGGGCTGGTAGAAGCAGAACTAGCTGGCAGCGGGGGACCAGAGGATTAGTGAGTGGCTGCGAGGGCACAGGACTGCTGCAGGGGGCTGGTAGAAGCCCCAGGTGAGTAAAACTCATTTTTTTTTTCTGGCTTAAGGTTCACTTTAAGTGAAGGGAAAAAAGTACCTGCACTTAAAGGGAAACTTAACTGGGGGTGGATGGGGGAGTATAACTTACCTGGGGCTTTTACCGGCCCCCTGCAGACGTCCTGTGCCCGCGCCGGGACAAACCGATCCTCTGGTCCCCAGCAGCGAACCAGTTTGTTTTTCAGTGACTGGCCAGTCGGTGGGTCCCTGAACCTGCGTGGCCCTGGTTCATGTTCCCATTGCTGTCCTGCGCATGCACAGTACTAGATTTCTCGTACTGCGCATGTCCAGGACGGAGAAGGTATCGTGAATGAGGACATGTGTGGCCAGGGTGCAGTGACCCGATGACTGGCCAGTCATCGGAAACCAAACTGATTTGCTGCTGAAGACCAGAGGATCGGTTTGTCCCGGCGTGGGCACAGGACGCCTGCACGGGCCAGTAGAAGCCCCAGGTAAGCTGAACTCCCCCCTCCACCCCCAGTTAACATTCCCTACATAGCTTTGCTGTAAACAGTAAGCTGTACAGTGGCTTGCAAAAGTATTCAGCCCCCTTGAAGTTTTCCACATTTTGTCACATTACTGCCACAAACATGAATTAATTTTAATGGAATTTCACGTGAAAGACCAACACAAAGTGGTGTACACGTGAGAAGTGGAACGAAAATCATACATGATTCCAAACATTTTTTACAAATAAATAACTGCAAAGTGGTGTGTGCATAATTATTCGGCCCCCTTTGATCTGAGTGTAGTCTGTTGCCTATACACATTGCCTGATGAGTGCTAATGACTAAATAGCATGCACCTGTGTGTAATCTAATGTCAGTACAAATACAGCTGCTCTGTGAGGGCCTCAGAGGTTGTCTAAGAGAATCTTGGGAGCAACAACACCATGAAGTCCAAAGAACACACAAGACAGGTCAGGGATAAAGTTATTGGGAAATTTAAAGCAGGCTTAGGCTACAAAAAGATTTCCAAAGCCTTGAACATCCCATGGAGCACTGTTCAAGCGATTATTCAGAAATGGAAGGAGTATGGCACAACTGTAAACCTACCAAGACAAGGCCAACCACCTAAGCTCACAGGACGAACAAGGAGAACAAGCAGAGATCTACAGCTCAGGTGGGAGACTCTGTCCATAGGACAACTATTAGTCATGCACTGTACAAAATTGGCCTTTATGGAAGAGTGGTAAGAAGAAAGCCATTGTTAACAGAAAAGCATAAGAAGTCCCGTTTGCAGTTTGCCACAAGCCATGTGGGGGACACAGCAAACATGTGGAAGAAGGTGCTCTGGTCAGATGAGACCGAAATGGAACTTTTTGACCAAAATGCAAAACGCTATGTGTGGCGGAAAACTAACACTGCACATCACTCTGAACACACCATCCCCACTGTCAAATATGGTGGTGGCAGCATCATGCTCGGGGGGTGCTTCTCTTCAGCAGGGACAGGGAAGCTGGTCAGAGTTGATGGGAAGATGGATGGCGCCAAATACAGGGCAAACTTGGAAGAAAACCTCTTGGAGACTGCAAAAGACGTGAGACTGGAGCGGAGGTACACCTTCCAGCAGGACAATGACCCTAAACATAAAGCCAGGGCAACAATGGAATGGTTTAAAACAAAACATATCCATGTGTTAGAATGGCCCAGTCAAAGTCCAGATCTAAATCCAATCGAGAATCTGTGGCAAGATCTGAAAACTGCTGTTCACAAACGCTGTCCTTCTAATCTGACTGAGCTGGAGCTGTTTTGCAAAGAAGAATGGGCAAGGATTTCAGTCTCTAGATGTGCAAAGCTGGTAGAGACATACCCTAAAAGACTGGCAGCTGTAATTGCAGCAAAAGGTGGTTCTACAAAGTATTGACTCAGGGGGCCGAATAATTATGCACACCCCACTTTGCAGTTATTTATTTGTAAAAAATGTTTGAAATCATGTATGATTTTCGTTCCATTTCTCACGTGTACACCACTTTATATTGGTCTATCATGTGGAATTCCAATAATATTGATGCATGTTTGTGGCAGTCATGTGACAAAATGTGGAAAACTTCAAGGGGGCCGAATACTTTTGCAACTCACTGTACATATGCCAGGAATGCCATCAGCTCTGCCCTCCAAGCAGGTAGTGTCACGGAATATGGTCACCCTCCAATTCCTTTTGCCACAGTTTACCATTCAGCCTCAGACCCTGAGGAAATCCTGAAGGCAGTCAGCACTGCAGGCAAAGTGACCTTTTGGATTGGTTGGCGAGTCCACACACAGTCCAATTTCGATTGTACGTACAATCGATAGAATCTCTAGCTAAATCCTGTAGGAAAAAAGAGTTAATTCAACAACCTTTCTAGAGCCAGCAAAAATAACAATATTAATAACTGCTATGGTACCGTTCTCTCAGGAAACTTGGAATATCTTTGTGGAGCTTTTCAGAATAAACACTAAGGGCCCATTTCCATTAGAAGCGGTGTGATGTGGCTACATAGCCGCATCGCTCCGCGGGTGTCCTGATCCCAATACACGGCTCAGGAAGTTTCCATTGTGTGCGATCCGACAATCTGCAGCATGCTGCAATTCTCGCACAGCCGCATCCGCCTGCCGTCCCCTCCATACACTTCTGCATCTCCCGATGTGGAAGTGACGCGGCTAGCACCGGAAGTGATGCGATGCGGCGAGGTAGCCGCGGTCACGTCACTATCCCAATAGAAAAGGGCCCTTAAAGGGACACTTAAAGTGACTCTGTAACAAAAATTACAACGTTTTTTCTACCATCCTACAAGTTCCTAAACCTATTCTAATCTGTTCTGGCTCACTGCAGCACTTTATACTATCACTGTCTCTGTAATAAATCAATGTATCTTTCCCCTGTCAGACTTGTCGGCCTGTGTCTGGAAGGCTGCCAACTCTTCCGTGCTGGTCTGTTCCTCTATGCACACTCCAGTGTGTGTTTTATTTACATAAGCCAGCAGCTTCTCTGCTATCTTATCAGTGATAGGAGAGAGCTGGATAAAAATCCTCCTCTGTTAGGCTGTGAAAGTAGCTGGCTGACACATACTGAGGAATTACAAACACAGGCACAGGCAGAGCTGTCTGCAGGAAGCCTGTAATGTTCAGTGCATGAGAGAAGAAGGGGACAGAAGGTAAACACACAAAGGATCTTTTGAGATTCAAAAGGAAAGCTGTAAACAGCCTGCTTGTGTATGGATGTATTTTCTATGTGTGGACATATTGTACATCAATCTACTTCCTGTTTTGGTGGCCATTTTGTTTGTTTATAAACAAACTTTTTAAAATTGTTTTTGACTACTTTTAATGCGGCGGGGAGCGGCGAAATTGTGACAGAGGGTAATAGGAGATGTCCCCTAACACACTGGTATGTTTACTTTTGTGCGATTTTAACAATACAGATTCTCTTTAAGTAAAAAAAAAATGAGTTTTACTCACCTGGGGCTTCCAATAGCCCCCTGCAGCTGTCCGGTGCCCTCGCCGTCTCCCTCCGATCCTCCTGGCCCTGCCGGCAGCCACTTCCTGTTTCGGTGACAGGAGCTGACAGGCTAGGGACGCGAGTGATTCTTCGCGTTCCTGGCCACAATAGCGCCATCTATGCTGCTATAGCATATATCATATACCATATAGCAGCATAGAGGGTGCTAATGTGTCTGGGAACGCGAAGAATCACTCACGTCCCCAGCCTGTCAGCTCCTGTCACCGAAACAGGAAGTGGCTGCCGGCGGGGCCAGGAGGATCGGAGGGAGACAGTGAGGGCACCGGACAGCTGCAGGGGGCTATTGGAAGCCCTAGGTGAGTAAAACTCATTTTTTTTGTTTGACTTAAGTGTCCCTTTAAGCAAACGATTTTTAATTGTTTATTTTAAAATATAATACATTAACTAAATATAGCAATTGAAACAAATCGATACAGTAAAAATAATAAAGATTAAAAGTGCAAATAACTAAGTATGATGTCTGGAGCAGTTTGTGTCAGATGACCGTGCCCTTTGCGATAATAAGACCAAGTGGAAGATATATATAGTCCAATTATGGAAAGTTTTGTGGCTAGAAGTCCATGGATAACGGCCACTTCTAGTCCTAGGTGGTTTATGGAGGGGAAAAAAAGGACCCTCTCTCTCACAGCCTGTGCATGTCCAGCCATTTAACATTTTCTCTGCTGGAGGGTGGAGATTGTAAGGGGAGATGGGCAGCTCTGCTACAGTCTCCCAGCTCCACCCTCTGTCATGTCAGGCAATATCTGAAATGTATATATCTTGTCGTCAGTTGATCGGAACCCACAGAGAATGATACAGGCGTATTCCTGGCGTTCCCTGCTTTAATTGGAATCTAAAAGCAGGTACATTGAGATATTCCATTTCCGAGCGCACTGGATCTCAATGCAGGAAGATGCTAGACCAGGCATGCATTGCAGGAGTCTGACAGCCACAGTCATGACTCATAAAGGCAAATGCATTGTGGGACTTGTAGTTCCGTAACAGCTGGAGGGCCAAGTTTGCCCATGCCTGTGCTAGACACACACTAGGTGGTTCAGCTACACTCAAGTCATAATCATCTGATCATTTTGACATGGCTTGGCCGGCATTGACGGAAAACTGATGAATTTAGTAAAATGACTAAATAACTATTCCTTTATCCCAAGGTGAATTAAAAGTAAGTTCTGTAACTCCGGTCAGAAGGAATTTACGATCCGGGCGGTTTTCTAGTCCATGTATCCCCTTATCAATATTCCTTGTAGTAGATCTTGAAGTATATGATATGGCTCGGGTTTAGGGTTTATGGGGCTCCCTCTAGGGAGCAAGGAGCCTGATTCACAAAGATTTTTTGTAAAATTATCTCACCTTATTTATTAACTCACAATGTATCTCTCCTTAAATGGCTTAACTCATGGTTTAGCTCTTCTTATCTAACTTAACTCATGGTTTAGCTCTCCTTATTTCACATAACTCATGGTTTAGCTCTCCTTATCTAACTTAACTCATGGTATAGCTCTCCTTATTTCACATAACTCATGGTTTAGCTCTCCTTATATGACATAACTCATGGTTTAGCTCTCCTTATTTGACATAACTCATGGTTTAGCTCACCTTATATGACATAACTCATTGTTTAGCTCTCCTTATTTGACATAACTCATGGTTTAGCTCTCCTTATATGACATAGCTCATGGTTTAGCTCTCCTTATTTGACATAACTCATGGTTTAGCTCTCCTTATATGACATAACTCATGGTTTAGCTTTCTTTATATGACATAACTCATGGTTTATCTCTCCTTATATGACATAACTCATGGTTTATCTCTCCTTATATGACATAACTCATGGTTTAGCTCTCCTTATATGACATAACTCATGGTTTAGCTTTCCTTATCTGACATAACTCATGGTTTATCTCTCCTTATCTGACATAACTCATGGTTTAGATCTCCTTATATGACATAACTCATTGTTTAGCTCTCCTTATATGACATAACTCATTGTTTAGCTCTCCTTATTTGACATAACTCATGGTTTATCTCTCCTTATATGACATAACTCATGGTTTATCTCTCCTTATATGACATAACTCATGGTTTAGCTCTCCTTATATGACATAACTCATGGTTTAGCTCTCCTTATGACATAACTCATGGTATAGCTCTCCTTATATGACATAACTCATGGTTTAGCTCTCCTTATTTGATATAACTCATTGTTTAGCTCTCCTTATTTGACATAACTCATGGTTTATCTCTCCTTATATGACATAACTCATGGTTTAGCTCTCCTTATATGACATAACTCATGGTTTAGCTCTCTTTATATGACAAAACTCATGGTTTATCTCTCCTTATATGACATAACTTATGGTTTAGCTCTCCTTATATGACATAACTCATGGTTTATCTCTCCTTATATGACATAACTCATGGTTTAGCTCTCCTTATATGACATAACTCACGGTTTATCTCTCCTTATATGACATAACTCATGGTTTAGCTCTCCTTATATGACATAACTCATGGTTTCATCCCCTACTCCTCCAGTCCCTCCAGTCCTTGGGCATTCACGATCTCGCCCTGTCCTGGCTTTCATCCTACCTCTCCAACCGCTCCTTCACGACCACCTTCAATGAGTCCTCGTCCACCCCCAACCACCTCTCGGTGGGAGTCCCACAAGGTTCGGTCCTTGGCCCCCTACTGTTCACCCTATACACATCCTCCATTGGCAAGATTATCTCCTCCATGGGTTTTAACTATCATCTGTATGCAGATGACACCCAGATCTACCTCCACACCCCTGACATATCCACCACTACCATGGACAAGGTCTCCTCCTGCCTATCCGCCATCTCCTCCTGGATGTCTGCTAGGTTCCTGAAACTAAATCTAGACAAAATGGAATTTATGATCTTCCCACCCCGGCCATCCACGAACCTCCCAGATGTGCATGTCACTGTTAACCACACTACCATTCGCCCTACCTCTCAAGCCCGCTGTCTGGGTGTCACCCTGGACTCCGCACTCTCCTTCACTTCCCACATCCAAAACCTCACAAAGTCCTGCAACTTCCACCTTCGTAACATCTGTAAGATTCGCCCTTTCCTGACCTCTGCCACCACCAAACTCCTCATCCATGCCCTCATAATTTCCCGCCTTGACTACTGCAATGCCCTGCTGTCTGGTCTCCCTATGACCCGAACAGCCCCACTGCAGTCCATCATGAATGCGGCAGCCAGAATTATCCACTGCTCCCATCGCTCCACCACGGCAGATCCCCTCCTAGAATCCCTCCACTGGCTTCCTATCCAGTCCAGAATCAGATTCAAGATACTGTGTCTGACCTACAAATCTGTCCACAAAACCTGTCCAACCTACATTTCCGATCTTACTCAGAGGTACACACCTAGCCGCTCACTCCGCTCTTCCAATGAACTTCGCCTAACCGCCCCCCCGCATCACCCAGTCCCATGCACGCCTCCAGGACTTCTCAAGAGCTGCTCCAACACTATGGAACTCCCTACCTCCACCCATTAGGGCAGCCCCCTCCTTCAACATCTTCAAGAAAGCCCTCAAAACTCACCTTTTCACTCTGGCCTACTACCCCTCACAAGTGCTCTAAACCTACAGCTGAATTCTGGTCCCCTACCATTCGTGTCCTTACCTCTCCCTCTAGATTGTAAGCCTTTGGGCAGGGTCCTCCTCCTTTTGTGTCCTACCTGATCTGGCACCTCCATTACTGTGAACCCATGTTATGCATCTGAGTGAACATAACTTGCCTAATCTCCATGCTTCATCCAGTGACTGACTAAGCATTACCTTGTACTAATACTGTGCTGTGTGATCTGGTTTTCTTGTATTCCTGTATTGTCATATTGCTGTATGTCACCCCTAAATATTGTCTGTAACCTAAATTAATGTTCAGCGCTGCGTAATATGTTGGCGCTTTATAAATACAATAAATAAATAAATGGTTTAGCTCTCCTTATATGACATAACTCATGGTTTAGCTCTCCTTATATGACATAACTCATGGTTTAGCTCTCCTTATCTGACATAACTCGTGGTTTAGCTCTCCTTATCTATTTATCTCATGAATTATCTTTCCTTTGTTTATCTCCTGCATTAGCACTTCTTACAGTTAAGGTGAAAAATAAGTACCCTTTGTGAATTAACACCAATGAATGTGAAGTGAATCTGCTGTGGAGTTTTTATTGCCCCTTTCCTCAGAGGAAGCTGAATAACCCTTTCCTGTGGGCAGAGAGTGACTGGTGTTGGGACTGATGCTGGGAATACACCATGCATGTTTCCAGCAGATAGATGGTTTGATAGTTTCCGACATGTCCGATCTCACGTTCCATCGTTTTACCGCTCGATTTCTCATAGAAGTGAATGGAAAAAGATAAGACAAATAAGCGGAAGATAAGATAATTGAGCGGCAAAATTGATCGAGCTGCAAAATCGATCGAGCGGAGAGTCGTGAGGCAAAAACGCATCGTGTATTCCCAGCATGACAGAATATTTTCTTGGTTTTTAAGTGAGGCTGGGAGCCTAAAGAAGTTTTCTTCCTCACACCTCTGTGCGCATTTTTATGCAATTGCACAGATGGTGATAGCGAAACTGAGTGCGGCTGTGAATGGTGATGCCTGGCGCTGAGGGTCAGGGCGGGCGCAGCAGCGATACGATGTGAGGAGGAGTGCGGCTGTGAATGGTGATGCCTGGCGCTGAGGGTCAGGGCAGGAGCAGCAGCAATACGATGTGAGGAGGAGTGCGGCTGTGAATGGTGATGCCTGGCGCTGAGGGTCAGAGTGGGAGCAGCAGCGATACGATGTGAGGAGGAGTGCGGCTGTGAATGGTGATGCCTGGCGCTGAGGGTCAGGGCGGGCGTAGCAGCGATACGATGTGAGGAGGAGTGCGGCTGTGAATGGTGATGCCTGGCGCTGAGGGTCAGGGCGGGCGCAGCAGCGATACGATGTGAGGAGGAGTGCGGCTGTGAATGGTGATGCCTGGCGCTGAGGGTCAGGGCGGGCGCAGCAGCAATACGATGTGAGGAGGAGTGCGGCTGTGAATGGTGATGCCTGGCGCTGAGGGTCAGGGCGGGCGCAGCAGCGATACGATGTGAGGAGGAGTGCGGCTGTGAATGGTGATGCCTGGCGCTGAGGGTCAGGGCGGGCGCAGCAGCAATACGATGTGAGGAGGAGTGCGGCTGTGAATGGTGATGCCTGGCGCTGAGGGTCAGGGCGGGCGCAGCAGCAATACGATGTGAGGAGGAGTGCGGCTGTGAATGGTGATGCCTGGCGCTGAGGGTCAGGGCGGGCGCAGCAGTGATACGATGTGAGGAGGAGTGCGGCTGTGAATGGTGATGCCTGGCGCTGAGGGTCAGGGCAGGAGCAGCAGCGATACGATGTGAGGAGGAGTGCGGCTGTGAATGGTGATGCCTGGCGCTGAGGGTCAGGGCGGGCGCAGCAGCGATACGATGTGAGGAGGAGTGCGGCTGTGAATGGTGATGCCTGGCGCTGAGGGTCAGGGCGGGCGCAGCAGCGATACGATGTGAGGAGGAGTGCGGCTGTGAATGGTGATGCCTGGCGCTGAGGGTCAGGGCGGGCGTAGCAGCGATACGATGTGAGGAGGAGTGCGGCTGTGAATGGTGATGCCTGGCGCTGAGGGTCAGGGCGGGCGTAGCAGCGATACGATGTGAGGAGGAGTGCGGCTGTGAATGGTGATGCCTGGCGCTGAGGGTCAGGGCGGGCGCAGCAGCGATACGATGTGAGGAGGAGTGCGGCTGTGAATGGTGATGCCTGGCGCTGAGGGTCAGGGCGGGCGTAGCAGCGATACGATGTGAGGAGGAGTGCGGCTGTGAATGGTGATGCCTGGCGCTGAGGGTCAGGGCGGGCGTAGCAGCGATACGATGTGAGGAGGAGTGCGGCTGTGAATGGTGATGCCTGGCGCTGAGGGTCAGGGCGGGCGCAGCAGCGATACGATGTGAGTGCGTCTCGCTGCAGTCAGGAGTAGCGCGGTTACTTATTCAGAGCAAGCTGCGTTCATATCCTCTCCTGGTGAGCGGCAGCAGCCGCGGGGTACAGATCAGACAAGGATTAGCAGCCGCAGTCGGCACCTCTGAAGTCAGCGCAGAGGGATCAGGAGCTCCGGGGCCGCGGGCTGCAGCAGACGCAGAGTGAGAGCAGCCCCGAATAGCTTCCTCCATCTGCATAGCAGACGTGGGGGGGGGGGGGGGGAGATGGGAGATGGGGACAGCTGAGGAGACTAACTCAGGAATATACAAGTAAGATGGAGAGGAACTGTTGGCTGCACTACCAGACTGAGGGTTACTAACATCAGACCTGAAGCCAGGAATACAGTCCCTGCTTCCCTTCTGAATGATTTCCCCGTCTCTGGAGACTTAGAAATAATCAGTGAGATGGATGGATGGATGGATGGATGGATGGATAAATAGATGGATGGATGGATGGATGGATGGATGGATGGATGGATGGATGGATGGATAAATAGATGGATGGATGGATGGATGGATGGATGGATGGATGGATAAATAGATGGATGGATGGATGGATGGATGGATGGATGGATAAATAGATGGATGGATGGATGGATGGATAGATAGACGGACGGACAGATAGATAGACTGCTGTGTGCTGCACCTGCTGGTTCAGAGCGGAGTGATGCTGCTATCCTTATATTAAATTGTCACATCTATAATACACACATACAAAATGGACATTTCTACTACAATAAAATGCACTATAAAATATTTTTTTCCTAGGTTGCTGTCACTTACAACAGGCAGTAGAAAGCTGAAATATCTGACAGATTATGGACAAGTCCGCCTCCTCACGGGGGATTCCCGGTGCTACCTTTATTTTTTTTACACAAGTGCTTCCTAGAAAGCGTCTGTACAAAGATGTCAGCGAGCTCATTTGCACACTATTTGCCAGTTGGATTGAGCAACTTCCATTTAGTGAGTGCTTTTGCAAATAAATTACCGAGCTTCCCCATGAGGAAATGAACAAGTCTAAACCCTGTCAGATTTGCACTGCTTACTGTAAGTGACAGCAACATAAGGAAAAAGTCATTTATAGTGCATTTTTTTTCTGGGTGAAATGTACAATGTAACATGTATGTCACTTAAAGTGACACTGAAAATAATTTTAAAATAAAAAAGCAGGTACTCACCTAAGGAGAGGGGAGGCTCTGCTGCTCTGGGTCCTGTAGAGTCTTCCCGTTCTCCTGCCGGTCTTCGCGTTCCCCACAGGCTGCCCCATTAGCAGTCCATGGCCAATTGGTGCAGTATAAGATAGCTAGGTATAGGTGTCCCAGTATAGGTAGCCTGGTATAGGTGTCCCCAGTATAGGTAGCCAGGTATAGCTGCTTCTAGTATAGATAGTTAGGTATAGGTGTCCCAGTATAGGTAGCCAGGTATAGCTGCTCCTAGTATAGATAGCCTGGTATAGGTGTCCCAGTATAGATAGCCAGGTATAGGTGCCTCAGTATAGAATAGCCTGGTATAGCTGCTTCCAGCATAGGTTAGCCAAGTATAGGTGCCTCAGTATAGATAGCCAGGTAAAGGTGCCTCAGTATAGGTAGCCTGGTATAGGTGCCCCAGCATAGGATAGCCTGGTATAGCTGCTTCCAGCATAAGTTAGCCAAGTATAGGTGCCTCAGTATAGATAGCCAGGTAAAGGTGCCTCAGTATAGGTAGCCTGGTATAGGTGCCTCCAGTATACATAGCCAGGTATAGGTGCCCCAGTATAGATAGCCAGGTATAGGTGCCCCCAGTATAGGTAGCTAAGTATAGGTGCCCCAGTATATGTAGCCAGGTATAGCTGCTTCTAGTATAGATAGCCTGGTATAGGTGTCCCAGTATAGATAGCCTGGTATAGGTGTCCCAGTATAGGTAGCCAGGTATAGGTGCCCCAGCATAGGATAGCCTGGTATAGCTGCTTCCAGCATAGGTTAGCCAAGTATAGGTGCCTCAGTATAGATAGCCAGGTAAAGGTGCCTCAGTATAGGTAGCCTGGTATAGCTGCTTCCAGCATAGGTTAGCCAAGTATAGGTGCCTCAGTATAGATAGCCAGGTAAAGGTGCCTCAGTATACGTAGCCTGGTATATGTAGCCAGGTATAGCTGCTTCTAGTATAGATAGCCTGGTATAGGTGTCCCAGTATAGATAGCCTGGTATAGGTGTCCCAGTATAGGTAGCCAGGTATAGGTGCCCCAGCATAGGATAGCCTGGTATAGCTGCTTCCAGCATAGGTTAGCCAAGTATAGGTGCCTCAGTATAGATAGCCAGGTAAAGGTGCCTCAGTATAGGTAGCCTGGTATAGCTGCTTCCAGCATAGGTTAGCCAAGTATAGGTGCCTCAGTATAGATAGCCAGGTAAAGGTGCCTCAGTATACGTAGCCTGGTATAGGTGCCTCCAGTATACATAGCCAGGTATAGGTGCCCCAGTATAGATAGCCAGGTATAGGTGCCCCCGGTATAGGTAGCCAGCTATAGGTGTCCCCAGTATGGGTAGCCAGGTATAGGTGCTTCCAGCATAGGTTAGCCAGGTATAGGTGCCCCAGTGTAGATAGCCAGGTATAGGTGCCTCATTATGTGTAGCCAGGTATAGGTGTCCCAGTATAGATAGCCAGGGATAGGTGCCACAGTATAGATAGCCAGGGATAGGTGCCCCAGTATAGATAGCCAGGGATAGGTGCCACAGTATAGATAGCCAGGGATAGGTGCCCCAGTATAGGCAGCCAGGTATAGGTGCCCCAGTATAGATAGCCAGGTATAGGTGCCTCAGTATAGGTAGCCAGGTATAGGTGCCCCAGTATAGGTAGCCAGGAATAGCTGCTTCTAGCATTGGTTAGCCAGGTATAGGTGCCCTAGTATAGGTAGCCAAGTATAGGTGCCCCCAGTACAGGTAGCCAGGTACAGCTGCTTCCAGCATAGGTTAGCCAGGTATAGGTGCCCCAGTATAGATAGCCAGGTATAGGCGCCCCCAGTATAGGTAGCATGGTATAGCTGCTTCCAGCATAGGTTAGCCAGGTATAGGTGCCCCAGTATGGATATCCTGGTATAGGTGCCTCAGTATAGGTAGCCAGGTATAGGTGCCTCAGTATAGGTAGCCAGCTATAGGTGCCCCAGTATAGGTAGCCAGGTATAGATGCCCCAGTATAGGTAGCATGATATAGCTGCTTCCAGCATAGGTTAGCCAGGTATAGGTGTCCCCAGTACAGGTAGCCAGGTATAGCTGCTTTCAGCATAGGTTAGCTGGGTATAGGTGCCCCAGTATAGGTAGCTAGGTATAGGTGGCCTCAGTATAGGTTAGCCAGGTATAAGTGGCCTCAGTATAGGTTAGCTAGGTATAGGTGGCCTCACTATAGGTTAGCCAGGTATAGGTGTCCCCAGTATAGGTAGCTAGGTATAGGTGCCCCCAGTATAGGTAGCTAGGTATAGGTGGCCTCAGTATAGGTAGCTAGGTATAGGTGTCCCCAGTATAGGTAGCTAGGTATAGGTGGCCTCAGTATAGGTAGCTAGGTATAGGTGGCCTCAGTATAGGTTAGCTAGGTGTAGTTGCCCCCAGTATAGGTAGCTAGGTATAGGTGCCCCCAGTATAGGATAGCCAGGTATAGGTGCCCCAGTATAGGATAGCCAGGTATAGGTGCCCCAGTATAGGTAACCAGGTATAGGTGCCCCAGTATAGGTAGCCAGGTATAGGTGCCTCAGTATAGGTAGCCAGGTATAGGTGCCCCAGTATAGATAGCCAGGTATAGGTGCCTCAGTATAGGTAGCCAGGTATAGGTGCCCTAGTATAGGTAGCCAGGTATAGGTGCCCTAGTATAGGTAGCCAGGTATACGTACCTCAGTATAGGTAGCCAGGTATGTGTGCCACAGTATAGGTAGCCAGGTATAGGTGCCCCCAGTATAGGATAGCCAGGTATAGGTGTCCCAGTATAGGTAGCCAGGTATAGCTTCTTCCAGCATAGGTTAGCCAGGTATAGGTGCCCCAGTATAGGATAGCCAGGTATAGGTGTCCCCAGTATAGGTAGCCAGGTATAGCTGCTTCCAGCATAGGTTAGCCAGGTATAGGTGCCCCACTATAGGTAGCCAAGTATAGCTGCTTCCAGCATAGGTTAGCCAGGTATAGGTGCCCCAGGGTAGATAGCCAGGTACAGGTGCCCCAGTGTAGATAGCCAGGTATAGGTGCCTCAGTATAGGTAGCCAGGTATAGGTGTCCCAGTATAGGTAGCCAGGTATAGGTGCCCCAGTATACGTAGCCTGGTATAGGTGCCTCCAGTATACATAGCCAGGTATAGGTGCCCCAGTATAGATAGCCAGGTATAGGTGCCCCCGGTATAGGTAGCCAGCTATAGGTGTCCCCAGTATAGGTAGCCAGGTATAGGTGCTTCCAGCATAGGTTAGCCAGGTATAGGTGTCCTCAGGATAGGTAGCTAGGGATAGGTGCCCCCAGTATAGGTAGCCAGGTATAGGTGCCCCCAGTATAGGTTGCCAGGGATAGGTGCCCCTAGTATAGGTAGCCAGGCATAGGTGCCCCAGTATAGATAGCCAGGGATAGGTGCCTCAGTATAGGTAGCCATATAGGTGTCCCCAGTACAGGTAGCCAGGTATATCTGCTTCCAGCATAGGTATAGGTGGCCTCAGTATAGGTAGCTAGGTATAGGTGTCCCCAGTATAGGTAGCTAGGTATAGGCGGCCTCAGTATAGGTAGCTAGGTATAGGTTGCCTCAGTATAGGTTAGCTAGGTGTAGTTGCCCCCAGTATAGGTAGCTAGGTATAGGTGCCCCCAGTATAGGATAGCCAGGTATAGGTGCCCCAGTATAGGATAGCCATGTATAGGTGCCCCAGTATAGGTAGCCAGGTATAGGTGCCCCAGTATAGGTAGTCAGGTATAGCTGCTTCCAGCATAGGTTAGCCAGGTGTAGGTGCCCCAGTATAGATAGCCAGGTATAGGTGCCTCAGTATAGGTAGCCAGGTATAGGTTCCCCAGTATAGGTAGCCAGGTATACGTACCTCAGTATAGGTAGCCAGGTATGTGTGCCACAGTATAGGTAGCCAGGTATAGGTGCCCCCAGTATAGGTAGTATGGTATAGCTGCTTCCAGCATAGGTTAGCCAGGTATAGGTGCCCCAGTATAGGATAGCCAGGTATAGGTGTCCCCAGTATAGGTAGCCAGGTATAGCTGCTTCCAGCATAGGTTAGCCAGGTATAGGTCCCCCACTATAGGTAGCCAAGTATAGCTGCTTCCAGTATAGGTTAGCCAGGTATAGGTGCCCCAGTGTAGATAGCCAGGTATAGGTGCCTCAGTATAGGTAGCCAGGTATAGGTGTCCCAGTATAGGTAGCCAGGTATAGGTGCCCCAGTGTAGATAGCCAGGTATAGGTGCCTCAGTATAGGTAGCCAGGTATAGCTGCTTCCAGCATAGGTTAGCCAGGTATAGGTGCCCTAGTATAGGTAGCCAAGTATAGGTGCCCCCAGTACAGGTAGCCAGGTATAGGTGCCCCCAGCATAGGTAGCCAGGTATAACTGCTTCCAGCACAGATTAGCCAGGTAGAGGTGCCCCAGTATAGGTAGCCAGGTATAGGTGCCCCAGTATAGGATAGCCAGGTATAGGTGCCCCAGTATAGGATAGCCAGGTATAGGTGCCCCAGTATAGGTTAACCAGGTATAGGTGCCCCAGTGTAGATAGCCAGGGATAGGTGCCTCAGTATAGGTAACCAGGTATAGGTGTCTCAGTATAGATAGCCAGGGATAGGTGCCTCAGTATAGATAGCCAGGGATAGGTGCCTCAGTATAGATAGCCAGGGATAGGTACCTCAGTATAGATAGCCAGGAATAGATACCTCAGTACAGATAGTCAGGGATCGGTGCCTCAGTATAGGTAGCCAGGTATAGGTGCTCCCACTATAGGTAGCCAGGTATAGGTGCCTCAATATAGATAGTCAGGGATAGGTGCCGTCAGTATAGATAGCCAGGTATATGTGCTCCCACTATAGGTAGCCAGGTATAGGTGCCCCCAGAATACATTAGCCAGGTATAGGTGCTCCCACTATAGGTAGCCAGGTATAGGTGCCCCCAGTATACATTAGCCATTTATAGGTGCTCCCACTATAGGTAGCCAGGTAAAGGTGCCCCCAGTATACATTAGCCAGGTACAGGTGCCCATTTGGCACAGCTGTTGGCCTGAGGAAGAGGGAAGAGACCCGCGAAACGTGTTGCCTGTGCTAAGGAAAGACATTTTTGTATTTAATCTGGTGTTATCTTTGAAGTAAGTCACCTCTCTTTTCACCATTTTTTCTGCTTTTAACACAGTTTTATTTAATCTTAGGTGCCTCTTACTTCCGTGTGCTTCTTACCCTCCTCTCTGGGCCTGCAGCCAGTACCTCGCTTTTCCTAAGAGAGCCACCACACCAGGAATAGTTTGGAAACACCCAAGTGGAGGCGGGTCCATATATCTCCACATGCCTACTCATCTGGTTGCCCCAAATGCAAACTCATCTTGTGAGTACAACTTGTATTGTTTTCCAGTGGCACACTGCGCCATTTGGGCTCCTGCTGTCTCTGTGCTTTCTTTATAAGTGTACCTGAGACTACAGGGTATACAAGTTTTATACGTACCTGGGGCCTCCTCCATCCCCCTCCATGTCCATCACTCCCTCCCTCGCCGTCCCTTGCCTCCTGGATTGTCCGGTAAATGCCCCGCAAGATTCACCAGTCAGGGTCAGTTGGCGCAGTTCACCCATGCGCACTCCCCCGTTGTACTCCCATGCCTGGGAGCGTTCTGCGCCTGCACTGACTGAACCCGACTGGCGAATCTAACAGGGCATTTACCGGACAGTCCATGAGGTGAAGGAGAAGGGCCAGGGAGTGATCGGCATGGAGGGGGCTGGAGGCAGGGCTGGGACAAGCTTCTCCAGCACTAGAGGCTGAGATTGCAAAATGTTCAGTGTGTGAAATATTAATAATAATAAAAAAGACGTGGGGTCCCCCCTCCTGAGCCTCTTTAACCCCTTGTCCCCATGCAGGCTGGGATAGCCAGAATGCGGAGCACCGGCCGACTGGGGCTACGCACCCTGAGCTATACCAGCTCGCATGACTCATGGTATGGGGGGGACTCCGGGGGAGAGGGGCGGCCAAGCCTTCCCCTCTCCCCCCGAGCCCTTGTCCAATCCATGGACATGGGGCTCTTCTCCACCTCTGGTACCCCAGGAGGAAGTGGTGGCGATGACTCCCTGGGAGAGGGGGGGGGGTTCATGGTGGCATCTGGGAGTCCCCTCCCAGGAGAAATGAGTATAGGGGTACATAGTACCCCTTACCAATTACAAAAAACGTTCCGTGAAATAAGAACACAAAGGTGAAAAAAGTCCTTTATTATTCTAAATTAACTAGAAATACTTACCTGTACCTTTAAAAAAATGTTCTCATGCCAATATCCTCGGAAAAGTGCCACACCAATAACCTCTATCTTGCGATCTTCTGTTACATTGATTGAAAGTCTCTGCGCACCCGCCGCCGCTCACCTCTGCTCCCCGCGCAGCTCTAGCCATACTCAGTGTAGCTAGAGCAAAAGCATCTTTGAATATTGGCTCCAAGGCTCCCCATTGGTCTATTAACAGACCAATGGGGATCTTCTTGATCTTCCTGATCCCCCCATTGGCCTGATCACATATGGAACCCCCGCAGGCATGGAGGAACCTCTAGCCTGGCCTGATCACACATAGAGCCCCCGCAGGCATGGAGGAACCTCTTGCCTGATCACACATGGAGCCCCCGCAGGCATGGCGGAACCTTAACCCGGCTGAGTTGCCATCACTGCTATACTTCCCTGTTACAAAGCAGCGAGGTAATGGACATCTCCACAGCACCTGAGGCCTTCACATTCTTCAAGTCACTTCCAATTTTCCACTTATCCTGAGCAAATGGACCGATGGGGTTTGCGGCTCGGCTTAGATATACAGCGAAAGGCGAAGGCAAGTGATGACTTGATATCTGAGCAGCAAAATTAATTCGCCTCGCAGCAAGAGAGAGGGTCCTGGGAGACCGAGGAGAGAAAAGAGAGCAACGTAGAGGCGAAAGTGAAGGCGGGGGGATGAGGGGGAGCGAGATCTGAGGAGACAACTGTGAGAGGAAGAGAGGAGTACTCAGAGAGACATGAGGAGCAGATGGGCAGCAGAGAGGAAGATGAAGAGGAGGAGGAGGGGGAGATACTGAGCTTCATCAGAAGATAAATTACAGGTGGAGAGTAAGACAAAGGGCGTACATATGACCCTGCCAGCCAGAGAGAGAGATCAGAGGGCGGCGGAGGCCCAGGACAGCCAACCCTTAAAGGACAACTACTGTGAAAAAAGCGTAAAGTTTAAAATACATACACAGGAAATGGAGATTTCTCTCAGAGTAAAATGCACTATTAATTTGTTTTTTTTCCAATGTCACTGTCACTTACAGTAAGTAGTAAAAATCTGGCAGATCTGGCAAGTTTTGAACTTGTCCATCTCCTCATGGGGGACTCTCAGTTTTTTTATTGTAATGCACACAAGCTGTTACTGAACAGAACAGCAGTTGCTTAGTCCAGCTGTCAAACTAGCATACAAGTCAGTGCGGAGGCTGGTCTGCCTCTTTTTATGGATCCTTTTCAGGGAGTGCTTCTGTAAAGAATAAAGGTAATACTGGGAATACCCCATGAGAAGATGGACTAGTCCAAAACCTGTAAGATCAGTCAGATTTGTACTGCCTACTGTAAGTGACAGCAACTTAGGAGAAAGGTAATATGTCATTTAAACTTTATAATGATTTAATGTTAGTGGCCGTTTAATGACCTGGAGAAGTGGGAAGGGCCACGAGTCATGCTGAGGTGCTGAAATAAAATGGCGGAGAAATGATTGGTCTGTGACTTGAATCTTTTTTTTTTTTTAATTGAGAACTCCGTCAAATTTCTCCAATTTCCAGACGGCAATAAGGACTTCATTGAGAATCTCGTTTGTCTGGAATTTAGTTTGCATCATAAGTCTATCTAGATATGTTTCTTTTACTGATAATGCAATGATATAAGTTTAGCTTAACAAGAATCATGAAAATATTGCGGAACAAACATATAAAGCAACCCAAAAGAATAGAGACAAGTTAATAAAAGTGAATGCAGCTAAGCTCCTCCCCCTCACTCATTCCTCTCACACTCCATATTTGTGTCAACTGACTGTTTATCCGGAACTCTATCCTCCCCCTTCCTTCTTTCTACCGCTTTGCTTTCCATACCTCAAGCCACTTCTTTTTAATATGAACAAAATTGTTAAAGTGGACCTAAATTAAAAGTACAAGATTTCAGAAATAAAATCTATTTTCTAAATTATAATAATAAATAGCAGCCTTTTTTCAGCTGCATGATGACAAATATAAAATATTTTACATTCATTGGAGGAACCCCTCCCTTCCTTTCATATTGCCGGGACAGAATCCGGCAGACTGGTGGAGGAGATAAAAAAAACAAACCACAGGCTGCTACTGATGATGTCACAGGGGAGGTGATCTCAGCTTGAGTGAGATTTCACATAGACGACGCCCCTGTGAGGGAGGGTAGCTGATGACAAACACACCCATGATCTAAAACCTCCTACTAAGCTCAGAAGGAATGGCTGCCACCTGTATAACCTTAGTTAGGAAAAGAGAAGAGTGAAAACATGCACTGAAATGCTCATAGGCTTGAAGGAGTGTTTATTTATCTTTGTATGTGTCAGAGTGGTGCAACTAAATATTATGAATTAAAAAAAATGTTTGGTTTGGGTCCGCTTTAAATGAGAAAGGGGGATCACCGCTCAACTGCACTGTGGATGAACAGTGCTGGACCATAGACAGCCAGGAACTGGAACAGATAATGAAAGCATGTGGTCCGCAACAAGATCTCTCCAGGAAACTCAATAATGTATTCAGGACCTATCCTCATGGCAGATAAACGAGTAGAGAAGCTGACATATTTGGGGCTCACTGAGCTATGATTAAGATCTTGTTGCGGACCACATTCTTTCATTATCTGAACTAAGTTGTTATTGTTTGTTTTCAGGATTCCATTTGGGTCTTCCTCCATCTCATGTTCTTCCCAAAACTGACAGCGTCTTTCTGTCCATTCTCCCATCGTCAGAGCTTCCGCACTTTCCAATTGTTGGCAATCAAATTACATGCAATCATATGTGTGAACCTAACTCTTGTAGTTGGTCAATATTATTATTTCGACCCTTTTGTAATAGGTCAAAAATTGCTTCTGATGGGGTAGTATTGGCTGTGGGCTTGGTTATTCTCTGCCAAAAACCTTCAATTTTTGTCAGAATTTTTGGACTACCGAACAGCGCCACCACATATGTGCTGTATTAGCTCTTTCCTTCCCACTAGTGTTGGGCGAACAGTGTTCGCCACTGTTCGGGTTCTGCAGAACATCACCCTGTTCGGGTGATGTTCGCGTTCGGCCGAACACCTGGTGGTGTTCGGCCAAACTGTTCGGGTTCGCCCGAACGGCTCATTGCCTGGCCGAACAGGGCCCCTGTTCGGCACGAACAGGGCCCTGTTCGCCCGAATACTGGCCCCCTATGGGGTCGCAGGCATAAGGGGGGAGCATGCCCCGATCGCGGGGGGGGGGTCGGAAATTCCCCCCACCCCCTCCGCTAGCGCTCCCCCCTCTGCCCGCTTCCCCATTCAAAAGTTAGGAAGTGAAACTGTACCTGTGCGGCCGGTAGTGGGTGACTGGCAGTGGGCGGCACTATGGAGAGACTGAGGAGGAGGAGGAGTCCGGAGAGTGACGCGTTGAGGGAGGCCGGGCAGTGGGCGGATCAGCAGTAGTACGGTACTACTGCTGATCCGCCCACTGCCCGGCCTCCCTCAACGCGTCACTCTCCGGACTCCTCCTCCTCCTCAGTCTCTCCATAGTGCCGCCCACTGCCAGTCACCCACTACCGGCCGCACAGGTACAGTTTCACTTCCTAACTTTTGAATGGGGAAGCGGGCAGAGGGGGGAGCGCTAGCGGAGGGGGTGGGGGGAATTTCCGACCCCCCCCCGCGATCGGGGCATGCTCCCCCCTTATGCCTGCGACCCCATAGGGCCCCCAAAAGCGGGATGTTCGGGGAGTTCGGGGTTCGGCCCGAACATGCCGAACATTGCGGCCATGTTCGGCGAACTTTCCCGAACCCGAACATCCAGGTGTTCGCCCAACACTACTTCCCACATCTCCAGCACCTCTTGTTCTTCAGATTAGTACATTTCACCATTCTTGCCAGAGCTGAATACCACCTGGCCGGGATCAGTGAATAATGGCGCACAGCGCCTATGCATAAGAATGGCGCCGCATTAAAAAGATACGCATATCGCTATTTATCGTTAGTACTGCATAATAATGGCGCACAGCGCCTATGCATAAGAATGGCGCCGCATTAAAAAGATACGCTTATCGCTATTTATCGTTAGTACTGCATAATAATGGCGCACAGGGAAAAAAGAAGAAAAACGGCACACAGTAACGTTATTTATCAATAGTGGCACACACTAACGTTATTTATCAATAGCGCCCTACATAAGCCAAACTGGAGACGTTATTTAACTGCAAAACGGTGAATGGATTTAATGTAACACTGTCAAGGTTAGGGTTAGGCACCACCAGGGAAGTCTTAGGGTAAGGAACCACCAGGGGGGGTCTTAGTGTTAGGCACCACCAGGGGGGGTCTTAGGATTAGGCACCACCAGGGGGGTCTTAGGGTTAGGCACCACCAGGGGGGTGGTTAGGGATAGGCACCACCAGGGGGGGTCTTAGGGTTAGGCACCACCAGGGGGGGTCTTAGGGTTACGCACCACCAGGGGGGTCTTAGGGTTAGGGATAGGTACAGGGAGGGTTCTGTGTGAGAGTAGGGTTAGGTATACAGTACAATATACATCACTAGGGGGTGGTTAGGGTTAGGCACTACCAGGGGGGGGGGGGGTTATGGGTTAGGGATAGGTACAGAGAGGGTTCTGTGTGTTAACGCTAAATAACGATAAGGCTTTAATGCTAAATAACAATAAGGCTTTAACGTTAAATAGTGATAAGCGGCAAACGGATTAGCGGCAACACTGTGCGCCATTATTCACAGGCGCCATTTTCAGATGGAAGCAGGGTTGAGCACCACTGGGGGGTCCTAGGGTTAGGCACCACCAGGGGGGTCTTAGGGTTAGGCACCACCAAGGGGGTGGTTAGGGTTAGGTACAGGGAGGGTTCTGTGTGAGACACCGGCGTACCTACTGGATTTGCGACCACCTCAGCCGCAGGGGGGCCCGGGGCTGCTCTGGGGCCCGCTCACTGTGCGTGGGGGGAGCGCTGCTCTGGACCCCCCAGCAAGGTGCTCAACTGGCCGCAGCGTCTAATAGACGCTGCGCCAGTTCATTCCCCGCAGCCCCGCTCCAGCAGCCTGCATAGTCTCCGGCAGGCAGAGCAGGGCTACGGCAAGACGGCCGCCGAAGAAGCCCTACACTGGAGACTATTTGTGTCTCTAGTACAGGGCTTCGGCAGCCATCTTGCCGTAGCCCTGCACTCTGCCTTTCAGCGCGGGAGATGTGCTGCAGGAGGACTCGGGGAGCTGCGAGCCAGATGCCGGGAGAGGAGGAGACTTCTGTCAGGTAAGTGAATTGTTTTTTTTCACAGGTGCATTTTTGTTTCTAGTGTCTGCTGCCTACATTGTGATTTTCAGGTGTCTGCTGCCCACATTACGATTTTCAGGTGTCTGCTGCCCACATTGCGATTTTCTGGTGACTGCTGCCCACATTAGGATTTTCTGGTGACTGCTGCCCACATTAGGATTTTCTGGTGTCTGCTGCCCACATTGCGATTTTCAGGTGTCTGCTGCCCACATTGCGATTTTCTGGTGTCTGCTGCCCACATTGCGATTTTCTGGTGTCTGCTGCCCACATTAGGATTTTCAGGTGTCTGCTGCCCACATTACGATTTTCAGGTGTCTGCTGCCCACATTGTGATTTTCAGGTGTCTGCTGCCCACATTGTGATTTTCTGGTGTCTGCTGCCCACATTACGATTTTCAGGTGTCTGCTGCCCACATTACGATTTTCAGGTGTCTGCTGCAGACATTACGATTTTCTGGTCACTGCTGCCCACATTACGATTTTCAGGTGACTGCTGCCCACATTGCGATTTTCTGGTGTCTGCTGCCCACATTACGATTTTCTGGTGTCTGCTGCCCACATTACGATTTTCTGGTCACTGCTGCCCACATTGCGATTTTCTGGTGTCTGCTGCCCACATTACGATTTTCAGGTGTCTGCTGCCCACATTACGATTTTCAGGTGTCTGCTGCCCACATTACGATTTTCTGGTGTCTGCTGCCCACATTACGATTTTCTGGTCACTGCTGCCCACATTGCGATTTTCTGGTGTCTGCTGCCCACATTAGGATTTTCTGGTGTTTGCTGCCCACATTGCGATTTTCTGGTGCCTGCTGCCCACATTGCGATTTTCTGGTGACTGCTGCCCACATAAGGATTTTCTGGTGACTGCTGCCCACATAAGGATTTTCTGGTGACTGCTGCCCACATTGCGATTTTCTGGTGACTGCTTCCCACATAAGGATTTTCTGGTGACTGCTGCCCACATTAGGATTTTCTGGTGTGTGCTGCCCACATTATGATATTCTGGTGACTGACTGCTGCCCACATTAGGATTTTCTGGTGACTGCTGCCCACATTACGATATTCTGGTGACTGACTGCTGCCCACATTAGGATTTTCTGGTGACTGCTGCCCACATTAGGATTTTCTGGTGTGTGCTGCCCACATTACGATATTCTGGTGACTGACTGCTGCCCACATTGCGATTTTCTGGTGTCTGCTGCACACATTGTGATTTTCAGGTGTCTGCTGCTCACATTAGGATTTTCTGGTGTCTGCTGCCCACATTGCGATTTTCTGGTCACTGCTGCCCACTTTGCGATTTTCAGGTGTCTGCTGCCTACATCACGATTTTCAGGTGTCTGCTGCCCACATTACGATTTTCTGGTCACTGCTGCCCACATTGCGATTTTCTGGTGTCTGCTGCCCACATTACGATTTTCAGGTGTCTGCTGCCCACATTACGATTTTCTGGTCACTGCTGCTCACATTACGATTTTCAGGTGACTGCTGCCCACATTACGATTTTCAGGTGTCTGCTGCCCACATTGCGATTTTCAGGTGTCTGCTGCCCACATTACGATTTTCAGGTGTCTGCTGCCCACATTGCGATTTTCTGGTGACTGCTGCCCACATTAGGATTTTCTGGTGACTGCTGCCCACATTGCGATTTTCAGGTGTCTGCTGCCCACATTGCGATTTTCTGGTGTCTGCTGCCCACATTGCGATTTTCTGGTGACTGCTGCCCACATTAGGATTTTCTGGTGTCTGCTGCCCACATTGCGATTTTCAGGTGTCTGCTGCCCACATTGCGATTTTCAGGTGCCTGCTGCCCACATTACGATTTTCAGGTGTCTGCTGCCCACATTACGATTTTCAGGTGTCTGCTGCCCACATTGCAATTTTCTGGTGACTGCTGCCCAAATTAGGATTTTCTGGTGACTGCTGCCCACATTAGGATTTTCAGGTGTCTGCTGCCCACATTACGATTTTCAGGTGTCTGCTGCCCACATTGTGATTTTCAGGTGTCTGCTGCCCACATTGTGATTTTCTGGTGTCTGCTGCCCACATTACGATTTTCAGGTGTCTGCTGCCCACATTACGATTTTCAGGTGTCTGCTGCCCACATTACGATTTTCTGGTCACTGCTGCCCACATTACGATTTTCAGGTGACTGCTGCCCACATTGCGATTTTCTGGTGTCTGCTGCCCACATTACGATTTTCTGGTGTCTGCTGCCCACATTACGATTTTCTGGTCACTGCTGCCCACATTGCGATTTTCTGGTGTCTGCTGCCCACATTACGATTTTCAGGTGTCTGCTGCCCACATTACGATTTTCAGGTGTCTGCTGCCCACATTACGATTTTCTGGTGTCTGCTGCCCACATTATGATTTTCTGGTCACTGCTGCCCACATTGCGATTTTCTGGTGTCTGCTGCCCACATTAGGATTTTCTGGTGTTTGCTGCCCACATTGCGATTTTCTGGTGCCTGCTGCCCACATTGCGATTTTCTGGTGACTGCTGCCCACATTGCGATTTTCTGGTGACTGCTGCCCACATAAGGATTTTCTGGTGACTGCTGCCCACATTGCGATTTTCTGGTGACTGCTTCCCACATAAGGATTTTCTGGTGACTGCTGCCCACATTAGGATTTTCTGGTGTGTGCTGCCCACATTATGATATTCTGGTGACTGACTGCTGCCCACATTAGGATTTTCTTGTGACTGCTGCCCACATTACGATATTCTGGTGACTGACTGCTGCCCACATTAGGATTTTCTGGTGACTGCTGCCCACATTAGGATTTTCTGGTGTGTGCTGCCCACATTACGATATTCTGGTGACTGACTGCTGCCCACATTGCGATTTTCTGGTGTCTGCTGCACACATTGTGATTTTCAGGTGTCTGCTGCTCACATTAGGATTTTCTGGTGTCTGCTGCCCACATTGCGATTTTCTGGTCACTGCTGCCCACATTGCGATTTTCAGGTGTCTGCTGCCTACATCACGATTTCCAGGTGTCTGCTGCCCACATTACGATTTTCTGGTCACTGCTGCCCACATTGCGATTTTCTGGTGTCTGCTGCCCACATTACGATTTTCTGGTCACTGCTGCCCACATTGCGATTTTCTGGTGTCTGCTGCCCTCATTGCGATTTTCTGGTCACTGCTGCCCACATTAGGATTTTCTGGTGTCTGCTGCCCACATTACGATTTTCTGGTCACTGCTGCCCACATTGCGATTTTCTGGTGTCTGCTGCCCACATTGCGATTTTCTGGTGTCTGCTGCCCACATTACGATTTTCTGGTCACTGCTGCCCACATTGCGATTTTCTGGTGTCTGCTGCCCACATTACGATTTTCAGGTGTCTGTTGCCCATATTATGATTTTCTGGTGTCTGCTGCCCACATTACGATTTTCAGGTGTCTGCTGCCCACATTATGATTTTCTGGTGTCTGCTGCCCACATTGCTATTTTCAGGTGTCTGCTGCCCACATTGCGATTTTCAGGTGTCTGCTGCCCACATTACGATTTTCTGGTCACTGCTGCCCACATTGCGATTTTCTGGTGTCTGCTGCCCACATTAGGATTTTCTGGTGCCTGCTGCCCACATTGCGATTTTCTGGTGACTGCTGCCCACATTGCGATTTTCTGGTGACTGCTGCCCACATAAGGATTTTCTGGTGACTGCTGCCCACATTGCGTTTTTCTGGTGACTGCTGCCCACATAAGGATTTTCTGGTGACTGCTGCCCACATTGCGATTTTCTGGTGTCTGCTGCCCACATTATGATTTTCAGGTGTCTGCTGCTCACATTAGGATTTTCTGGTGTCTGCTGCCCACATTAGGATTTTCTGGTAACTGCTGCCCACATTAGGATTTTCTGGTGAACTCTGCCCACATTACGATTTTCTGGCCCACATTACGATTGTCTGGTAAAATGCTGCCCACTTTACAATTAATTTACAGTGAAACGCTGCCCCATTACGATTATTTGGCACCTATGGGGGGGGCCCCATCCAAATATTCGCAGAGGGGCCCAGTGATTTCTAGTTACGCCCCTGGTGTGAGAGTAGGGTTAGGTATAGTTACAGTACAATATACACTACCAGGGGAGTGGTTAGGGTTAGGCACCACCAGGGGGATGGTTAGGGTTAGGCACCACTAGGGGGGTCTTAGGGTTAGGCACCACCAGGGGGGTCTTAGGGTTAGGCACCACCAGGGGGGTCTTAGGGTTAGGCACCACCAGGGGGGTGGTTAGGGTTAGGCACCACCAGGGGGATGGTTAGGGTTAGGCACCACCAGGGCGATGGTTAGGGTTAGGCACCACCGGGGGGGTTTAGGGGTTAGGGATAGGTACGGAGAGGGTTCTGTGTGTTAACGCTAAATAACGATAAGGCTTTAACGCTAAATAACAATAAGGCTTTAACGTTAAATAGTGATAAGCGACAAACGGATTAGCGGCAACACTGTGCGCCATTATTCACAGGCGCCATTTTCAGATGGACGCCACCTGGCCACCACCTTATACTGCAACAATTGCAGCTTGTTGTTTTTCCTCACTCTATTTCTCACAATTCCACCTCTAACTCAGCTTCCCATATGGTGTGCCAGGGTGGAGCATATTCTGTATTGTGAATTAGATTATATCCGAGTGATAATAATACTTTAGGAAGCCTTTTTTTTTAAGATATATCAGTTTTTCAAAGGGGTTTGGTTCTGTTCTGACGTTTTGGGATATTTTAGTTTTCTTGTTATATCTGTCATTCGCCAAACTTGTGATCTGAGCTCTCCCCCAAGTGTTCAGATGGCTACTATTGTCCAGCAGCTTAGGGATCGCCAGTTCTTTGTTACCCAACACTTCCAAAATACAAGTGTTTGGGTTTGAACCATGAATTCTGTCTTTGTGGTTCGGAGGGGGTCTCTGTTATCTTTTAGCGCGGTTAATGGCGAGATTCCTGTCTTCTCCTTTATTAGATAGTCATAAAGCACTTTTAAGGTTGGTTTGATTATAGGGTGCAGGGTGATTTAAATAAACGGAACATGTTTTCTGGAACCCATGAAAGCACAACACTGAGGCTGGTTTCACACCGTAAACTGGCGTCAGCAATGCGGTGTGTCGCACAGCATCACACCGCCAAAAACAGGTGTTAGTACACGGTGTTCCCTGTCTGGCAAGCCATGATGAAGTTGTCCTTAGCTCCTCCACTGACATAAACATGCAGATACAGGAAGACAGTCAATAAACAAGAGAAAGCCCTGCTCCCCCTCCCTTCATGTTTGACTCTCTGCTGTCTCAGTCCCCCCCCCCCCCCCATCGCACGCGGGCAGTGAAGGGGAAATTGAGTGGAGACAGAGGCAGAAGCAGATGAGATGAACTCTGTGGAACGTGTAGTGCACTTCAGATACCATTAAGGAATACAATGGAAGGCAGAGCGCTCACACCGTATAAAGCTTACGCACGCCAAATAATACCCAGAGAGCGAGTTCAAGAGCCAGACAAAACTCCTCGCCCTGAACAGGGAAATGCAGACAACACAGCCTAGTCAGCAGCAGCTGCTGTCGCCCCGGCTGCTAATTAATGCTTTTCCTGGCCGCCGCTAAGTGACAGGTCACACACCTGAGAAGGTACCGGTGACAGCTCAGAGAATCTCCACAAACACGGCTGACACGGTGCTTGCCAAAACAGAATAGCTGCCGTACACCATCAACAGATGTCAGGGCATGGTCAGAGGTCCAGGCATGGTATAATCAGGGGATGGTCAGAGGTCCAGGCATGGTATAATCAGGGGAGGGTCAGAGGTCTGGGTGTGGTATAATCAGGGGAGGGTCAGAGGTCCAGGCATGGTATAATCAGGGGAGGGTCAGAGGTCTGGGTGTGGTATAATCAGGGGAGGGTCAGAGGTCTGGATGTGGTAAAATCAGGGGATGGTCAGAGGTCTGGTATAATCAGGGGATGGTCAGAGGTCTGGGTGTGGTATAATCAGGGGATGGTCAGAGGTCTGGGTGTGGTATAATCAGAGGATGGTCAGAGGTCTGGGTGTGGTATAATCAGGGGAGGGTCAGAGGTCCAGGCATGGTATAATCAGGGGAGGGTCAGAGGTCCAGGCATGGTATAATCAGGGGATGGTCAGAGGTCTGGGTGTGGTATAATCAGGGGATGGTCAGAGGTCTGGGTGTGGTATAATCAGAGGATGGTCAGAGGTCTGGGTGTGGTATAATCAGGGGAGGGTCAGAGGTCTGGGTGTGGTATAATCAGGGGAGGGTCAGAGGTCCAGGCATGGTATAATCAGGGGAGGGTCAGAGGTCCAGGCATGGTATAATCAGGGGATGGTCAGAGGTCTGGGTGTGGTATAATCAGGGGATGGTCAGAGGTCTGGGTGTGGTATAATCAGGGGATGGTCAGAGGTCTGGGTGTGTTATAATCAGGGGATGGTCAGAGGTCTGGGTGTGGTGTAATCAGGGGATGGTCAGAGGTCTGGGTGTGGTATAATCAGGGGAGGGTCAGAGGTCTGGGTGTGGTATAATCAGGGGATGGTCAGAGGTCTGGGTGTGGTATAATCAGAGGATGGTCAGAGGTCCAGGCATGGTATAATCAAGGGATGGTCAGAGGTCTGGGTGTGGTATAATCAGGGGATGGTCAGAGGTCTGGGTGTGGTATAATCAGGGGATGGTCAGAGGTCCAGGCATGGTATAATCAGGGGATGGTCAGAGGTCTGGGTGTGGTATAATCAGGGGATGGTCAGAGGTCTGGGTGTGGTATAATCAGAGGATGGTCAGAGGTCTGGGTGTGGTATAATCAGAGGATGGTCAGAGGTCCAGGCATGGTATAATCAGGGGATGGTCAGAGGTCTGGGTGTGGTATAATCAGGGGAGGGTCAGAGGTCTGGGTGTGATATAATCAGGGGAGGGTCAGAGGTCTGGGTGTGGTATAATCAGGGGAGAGTCAGAGGTCCAGGCATGGTATAATCAGGGGAGGGTCAGAGGTCCAGGCATGGTATAATCAGGGGATGGTCAGAGGTCTGGGTGTGGTATAATCAGGGGATGGTCAGAGGTCTGGGTGTGGTATAATCAGGGGATGGTTAGAGGTCTGGGTGTGTTATAATCAGGGGATGGTCAGAGGTCTGGGTGTGGTGTAATCAGGGGATGGTTAGAGGTCTGGGTGTGTTATAATCAGGGGATGGTCAGAGGTCTGGGTGTGGTATAATCAGGGGAGGGTCAGAGGTCTGGGTGTGGTGTAATCAGGGGAGGGTCAGAGGTCTGGGTGTGTTATAATCAGGGGATGGTCAGAGGTCTGGGTGTGGTGTAATCAGGGGATGGTCAGAGGTCTGGGTGTGGTGTAATCAGGGGATGGTCAGAGGTCTGGGTGTGGTATAATCAGGGGAGGGTCAGAGGTCTGGGTGTGGTATAATCAGGGATGGTCAGAGGTCTGGGTGTGGTATAATCAGGGGAGGGTCAGAGGTCTGGGTGTGGTATAATCAGGGGAGGGTCAGAGGTCCAGGCATGGTATAATCAGGGGAGGGTCAGAGGTCCAGGCATGGTATAATCAGGGGATGGTCAGAGGTCTGGGTGTGGTATAATCAGGGGATGGTCAGAGGTCTGGGCGTGGTATAATCAGGGGAGGGTCAGAGGTCTGGGTGTGGTATAATCAGGGGAGGGTCAGAGATCTGGGTGTGGTATAATCAGAGAATGGTTAGAGGTCTGGGTGTGGTATAATCAGGGGATGGTCAGAGGTCCAGGCATGGTATAATCAGCAGAGGGTCAGAGGTCTGGGTGTGGTATAATCAGGGGAAGGTCAGAGGTCTGGGTGTGGTATAATCAGAGGATGGTCAGAGGTCCAGGCATGGTATAATCAGGGGAGGGTCAGAGGTCTGGGTGTGGTATAATCAGGGGATGGTCAGAGGTCCAGGCATGGTATAATCAGAGGATGGTCAGAGGTCCAGGCATGGTATAATCAGAGGATGGTCAGAGGTCCAGGCATGGTATAATCAGGGGAGGGTCAGAGGTCCAGGCATGGTATAATCAGGGGATGGTCAGAGGTCTGGGTGTGGTATAATCAGGGGATGGTCAGAGGTCTGGGTGTGGTATAATCAGGGGATGGTTAGAGGTCTGGGTGTGTTATAATCAGGGGATGGTCAGAGGTCTGGGTGTGGTGTAATCAGGGGATGGTCAGAGGTCTGGGTGTGGTATAATCAGGGGAGGGTCAGAGGTCTGGGTGTAGTATAATCAGGGATGGTCAGAGGTCTGGGTGTGGTATAATCAGGGGAGGGTCAGAGGTCTGGGTGTGGTATAATCAGGGGAGGGTCAGAGGTCCAGGCATGGTATAATCAGGGGAGGGTCAGAGGTCCAGGCATGGTATAATCAGGGGATGGTCAGAGGTCTGGGTGTGGTATAATCAGGGGATGGTCAGAGGTCTGGGCGTGGTATAATCAGGGGAGGGTCAGAGGTCTGGGTGTGGTATAATCAGGGGAGGGTCAGAGATCTGGGTGTGGTATAATCAGAGAATGGTTAGAGGTCTGGGTGTGGTATAATCAGGGGATGGTCAGAGGTCCAGGCATGGTATAATCAGCAGAGGGTCAGAGGTCTGGGTGTGGTATAATCAGGGGAAG